>NC_033641.1:5344102-5391602 GCF_001540865.1 Ananas comosus
AAGGAAAGATACAATACCCAGATAGGAATAGAACCCTATGGGGGTTCTCCATCACACAATAAGAGGAATTTTGTTGGATTGAAAGATCGGATAGCCTAGAAATTCGGCGAATAATTGAAACTCCGCCGGAGGGGAACCTACATTGTCCCAATATGTTGAATAAACTTGGACTGAATTTGTACGAATTTGGTTACAAATTAGTGGTATTAAAGTGTAAATGTTTACTAGAAGAGGGGGACCTTAACTAATAGTTAGTAAAATTTATAAAGACAGACCCTTTATGTTGGCAAATGGCTGCATTATTAATTTGAAATAAAGATCCAAATTATATATAAAATTCAAGTCCCAAATCAAAATTAGGAAATTTGATCCGATCTAACCTAATTAAAGTGGGAAAAGGATAAATTTAAATCCTTTAGATTTATACTTTATCCTTAATTTGGGTCCAATTATATTAATTAGGGAATAGGATTACATTCCTACTATAAAATACTTACCCGGGAGTTTAGAAAACCCTACCGCCCCCCGTTCCATCTATCCTCTCTTTTCTCTTCCCATCTTCCCTAGCAAGAAAAGGAAAACGTCCCTTTTGGGCCAAGGGAGCCTAAAGCGACCCCCCGGTCGAGCGCCCATTCGATCAATTCAAGGAAACCTCCGTGTGGGCATACCTTACAATAGAGGCCCGGACCGCGTGTGCGCCTTCAAGAGGAAACCCCGATTTCAAAGATCATCCAAAATGTTGAGGCCCCCAAGAATTTTATCCCGCGAAAAGAAGGTAATGATTCCCGATCTTTACTTTTTCTCCTTTTAATCTTAAAGAAACATGATGGGATCCCTAATTGCCGTGGGTTTTTTGAAGATAGATCTCGAAAAGTCTTTCAGTGCGCACCCTATTCCTACAATGAACCTACTGCAGCCAACATGCACCGCAAGGACCCGAATGGCTAGGGACCAAGTGTATGTACAGTCAAACTACAGTAACCTCATTGTGAATAGCCGAGGCACCGCAGGTCAAAGGACCAGTCACACTACTGCAACAATTGAGTAAGTCACTGACGAGTGAGTAGACATCCAAGTGACTTCTCGTGTTGGTCACGCTCGGTACCCTTGTTCTCCAACAACCACCTGCATATTCGCTTCAGTGTCCCCACACTGCCGACTCGAGACCCGTCTACCCAAAAGGAAAGCGACCTATGCACCAATCTCACCGGATCAATCACCGTCCCCGTGATGATCCATTGATCGGGAGCATTTAGGAATTAACCACCAATGACACATGTCTCAAATTCTCAACTCTTGAGAATATATGTCATCATCTTATTAATTCCTTGGACGATTCATGGACACATACACAACATGAATGGAAATAAAAATCCAAAGTTATTCATAATATTTTAAAATCAAATACAAAATTATGTCCTAGAAAGAATACATGTGTCGGCCTGATTGGCTTCTAGGGCATACATCTAACAGTTTAACGCCAAGAACGTCGACCACTGGATTGTTGAGAAGTGGTTGATACACATGGAGAAGCTATTTCGAGATACCTTCGTTGGGGATAGGGACAGGGTTTGGCTCGCCACTCACTTTCTGGACGGTGAGGTCTATCGTTGGTGGTTGGACATCCAGGACAACCCCAACACCGACTTGGCAGCGATTACCTGGACGCGGTTCAAGGAGCTCTTTCTGGCGCACTACTTCCCGACCAGCGTCAAGAGAAAGATGGAGCTGGACTTGCGCAGCTTGCGCCAGGACGAGCGATCTGTGGCCGAGTACGAGAGGGAGTTCTCCCGGCTACTCCACTGTGTACCGTTTGTAGTGAGGGATGACGAGGACAAGGCCCGCATTTTTTAGCACGGATTACGGCCTTCTATCTTCCGGTTGGTGCAGTCTTCCAACCTCCAGACCTATCGGGAGGTTGTGGATCGAGCATTGATTGTAGAGGCTGGAGCGGCAGATCTTCAGGAGCATCGCGAGAGCTCGGAGAAAGGGAAGGGAAAGAGGCCCGCGATTAAGGGTGCGAGTCAGACGCACTCACGGAGGCCGCCGAGGCATCCCCGGAGCAGGAGCTAGTCTCGAGGACGGGGCCAGGCTACTCAGCGAGGAGGACCCGATCGTCGCCAGGCTCCCCGCTGCGTGATCTGTGGTGGGCCTCATTACCCACGGTAGTGTTCACGCAGCCGGGGCAGGTGCTTTTTGTGTGGCCAGGAGGGCCACTTCCAGTCGGACTGCCCGAGGGGTTCAGCGCCAGCGCCATTTTCGGCATCTGCACCAGCATCGCCAGGTCCCAGTCAGGGGACATCTTCTGCGCATCACCAGGCAGGACGACCGCCAGTTCAGCGACAGGCGGAGGGGTCACGACAGGCCCCGAGCGGGCGCATGTACGCGGCCTAGACTGAGGAGGCGGCGGCAGCCGAGAATGTGGTCGCAGGTATCATTTTACTTCATAGTATTCGGGTTAGAGCTTTATTTGATACCGGTGCATCGCATTCATTCATAGACCGGCTGTTTGCCGAGTTGCATGACATCCCACTTGTATCCTTGTTGCATCCTGGACGAGTTGTTGTGCCCGATCACATTTTAGATATTCGGGAGTTTTGCCCCAGTTGCCCTGTTCGGGTTGGAGATTGGATCATGCCCGTGGACTTGCTAGCTTTGCATAAACTCGGGGAGTTTGATGTTGTGTTGGGCATGGATTGGTTGACTAAGTACTACGTCACTATCGATTGTAAGGATCGAACTGTGACATTTAGAGAGCCGGGGCAGGCAGAGGTTATGTACCGAGGGTGCCAGAGTTCGCTTTTTGCGATGACGATTAGCTCTTCTCGAGCTTGACAGTTGATTAGTGAGGCTGCGTAGCCTACTTGGCTACTATTGCGTTGCGGGGTAAGGATGACACCCCTAGGATTGAGGATATTCCCGTAGTGCAGGAGTTTGGAGATGTGTTCCCAGCGGAGCTTCCAGGCATGCCACCCGATAGGGAGATTGAGTTTGTGGTAGATCTCGTTCCCGGGACTACTCCAATTTCAAAGGCACCCTATAGGATGGCACCAGCAGAATTGAGAGAGCTGAAGGCACAGTTGCAGGATCTTTTGGATAAGGGCTTTGTGCGACTGAGTTTGTCACCTTGGGGAGCATCGGTCCTATTTGTGAAGAAGAAGGATGGATCGCTCCGTTTGTGCGTAGACTATCGTGAACTTAACAAAGTCACGATTAAGAACAAGTATCCATTGCCGATGATCGACGATCTATTTGATCAGCTTCAGGGATCCAGTGTGTATTCCAAGATCGACCTGTAGTCGGGATATCATCAGTTGAGGATCAGACCTGAGGATGTGTCGAAGACGGCTTTTAGAACACGGTATGGATATTACGAGTTTACCGTTATGCCGTTTGGGCTTACTAATGCCCCGGCAGCTTTTATGGATGTAATGAACCGTGTTTTCAAGCCTTATTTAGACAGGTTTGTCGTGGTGTTCATCGACGACATCTTAGTGTATTTCCGGAGTGATGCGGATCACGAGAAGCATTTAAGGCTTGTACTTCAAGTGCTTCGGGAAAAGAAGCTCTATGCAAAGTTGAAAAAGTATGAATTTTGGCTTAGAGATGTGGCATTCTTGGGCCATGTGATTTCAGGATCAGGGATAGCTGTGGATCCAAGGAAAATTGAAGCTATCAAGGATTGGCCGAGGCCGACGAGTGTGACCGAGATACGGAGCTTCATTGATTTGGCCGGCTACTACCTACGGTTTGTTGAGGGATTTGCAAAGTTATCTACTCCCCTCACGAGGCTGACGCATAAAGGCACCAAGTTTATTTGGAATGATGCGTGTGAAAAGAGCTTCCAAGAATTGAAGCAGTGATTGACAACCGCCCTGATCCTTACCTTGCCGACTGCTGGAGCAGGGTATGTGATTTATAGTGATGCTTCCCTTTAATGGATTGGGCTGTGTTTTAATGCAGGACGGGAAAGTGATCGCGTATGCCTCTCGCCAACTAAAGGATTATGAAAGGAACTATCCTACCCATGACTTGGAGTTGGCGGCCATGGTCTTTGCATTGAAGCTATGACGCCACTACTTGTACGGCGAGCGATGCGAAGTATATACGGATCACAAGATCATAAAGTATCTATTCACTCAGAAGGAGTTGAACTTGAGGCAGCGCAGATGGTTGGAGCTACTCAAGGATTATGACTTGACGATACTTTACCACCCGGGCAAGGCTAACGTGGCGGCGGATGCGCTAAGTAGAAAATCGACGGAAAACTTAGCGATGCTTATGGTTACTCAACCGCCGTTGATCGAGCAGATGAAGCGGTTGGAGTTGGAGGTGGTAGCTCCTGATACACCTTTGAGGTTGATGACTTTGGTGGTGCAACCTACACTTATGGAAAGGATTAAAGAAAAGGAAGCTTCCGACTTGGAGTTGCAAAAGATTCGAGCTAAGATGGTTGATGGTTGCACGGGTGACTTCACTTTGGACGGTGATGGATTGATGCGTTTTCGCGGACGGCTATGTGTACCGGTAGACTTGGGCATTAAGGAGGATATTCTTCAAGAAACACACCGAGCACCGTATGCTATACATCCCGGAGGCACCAAGATGTACAAGGACTTGAAGTTGCTTTACTGGTGGCCCGGGATGAAAAAGGATGTTGGTGAGTTTGTTGCTAGATGTTTAACTTGCCAACAGGTGAAGGCCGAGCACCGAGTTCCTGCGGGAAAATTGCAGAGCCTACCGATTCCTGTGTGGAAATGGAAAAAGATCACCATGGACTTTGTGGTGGGATTGCCTCGCTCACAGGCCGGGCATGACGCTATTTGGGTGATTGTGGATAGATTGACGAAATCGGCACATTTCATACCTATCCACACTACTTGGACTGGTGAGAGACTCGCACAGGTATACTTGGATGAGATTGTGCGATTGCACGGGGTACCTACTTCTATCGTTTCAGATCGAGATCCCCGTTTTGTATCCCACTTTTGGAGGAGCTTACAGGACGCTC
This sequence comes from Ananas comosus, assembly GCF_001540865.1. Lineage (NCBI taxonomy): Eukaryota > Viridiplantae > Streptophyta > Magnoliopsida > Poales > Bromeliaceae > Ananas > Ananas comosus. The sequence goes on from NC_033641.1 coordinate 5,349,114, forward strand.
TGGGTACGCGTTTGGACTTCAGTACAGCTTTCCACCCTCAGAGTGACGGGCAGTCGGAGCGTACTATACAGACTCTCGAGGACATGCTTCGAGCCTGCGTGATTGACTTCCAGGGAGGATGGTCGCAGCATCTACCGATGGCAGAGTTTGCTTATAACAACAGTTATCAAGCAAGCATCAAGATGGCACCGTTCGAGGCACTCTGTGGACGGAAGTGCAGATCGCCACTTCATTGGAGTGAAGTTGGCAAGAGATTGGCTTTAGGCCCTGATGTGCTCCAGGAAGTAGAGGACAAGGTTCGCATTCCTAGGAAGCGACTGTTGACAGCCCAGAGTAGGCAGAGGAGTTACGCTGACCGGCGTCGACGAGACTTGGAGTTTCAGATTGGAGACCATGTGTTCTTGAAAGTCTCGCCGACCAAAGAAATTAGAAGATTTGGAATCCGGGGTAAATTGAGCCCCCGATACATCGGACCGTATGAGGTTTTAGAGCGTGTAGGCCCGGTAGAGTATAGACTCGCCCTACCGCCAAACCTATGGGGTGTACACAACGTGTTCCATATATCGGTCCTTCGGAAGTACATCCATGATTCGGCTCACATGTTGGACACTACGCCCGTGGAGCTGCGGGATGACTTGAGCTTTGAGGAGCAACCTTTAAGGATTTTGGCTCGCGAGGTGAAAAGATTGCGGAACCGGAAAATCCCCTACGTAAAGGTGCTTTGGAGCAACCACGACGAGCGCGAGGCCACTTTGGAGCTGGAGAGCGCACTGAGGGAGCGCTATCCCCATCATTTTCAGATGGAGGCTTGAGATACTTGTCATTTCGAGTTTCACGGACGAAACTCCTTTTTAGGAGGGGTGAATGTAGCACACTGGACCTTTGCAAATTGCGAGGTTTGAGTGTTTGGACTGTGTCCTGAGCTTTTCCAGACTTTCTGGTAGGTCGTAGACAGTGCTTCGACCTATGGCTCGCATCCCGAGAAGTGAGGTTTAAAGCCTAGCACAAAAACTCGAAAAATTGAATTTTTGGTCAGCCCTCGGGTAGCCTTCAGCAGGTCTTGTACCGGTACAAGGCTGATGGTTGTACCGGTACAAGGCTGGTGGTTGTACCGGTACAAGAGGCTTGTATCGGTACAGAGCCGCAGAACTCGCCAACCCGAGCCTCGGGTTGTGATTTTCGTAGGGCTTGTACCGATACAGGGGCCCGTGTACCGGTACAAGGTGGCAGAATCTGAATGTTTGATTCTGTAGGGGTGTTTTTGCATTGTTGCCTTCTTATATCAGCACCCACGCCCCTAGGGCTCTCCCCTGAGTTGAGAGGAGAGGAGAACCAAGTAAGGGAGCTCCCCACACCATCTCTTTGGATTTGATCTCTATTTTGTATGGGTTTTGATGGATTTTTCCTCTCTTTTGCCCTTTGGTGCCATTTCCACCATGGATAAAGCTTGAGCTTGGATTTGAAGCTTGGTTGAGGGAAGATCTTGATTGATAGAGGACTTAGAACCTTGATTGAGGTTTCTAAGAGATTCGTAGCTCATTCTCTTCCTCTAGATTTGAATTTTGTTGCTTTTTGATAGTTTGAACCCTAGAATGTGAATTTAGGGTTTATTTTGGGCATTTTGATTCTAGGGCTTCTGGGGCTAAATTATTTAGATTAGAGCACTCCTTTGGGTTGGGTTGGAGTGATCTTAGCCTTCTTTTGGAGCTTGTGAGAGTTTTTCTCCACCCTAGGTGAAATTTTAGCCCTTTTGCCTTGTTGGTTAATGTTTGATCTTATAGTTGATCGTAATGCCCGTGTATCTCTTCGCTCAATACTTTTAGGATATTTTGAGACTCGTGGATAACTCCGTTAGCGAATCGAAGGAGCACGCGACGGTTCGGTGGGTTTGACCTAGCCACACAATGAGAAAATCTCATTTGTGATGTTTTAAGTACCGTTAAATGAAAAAGCATGCATATTCATGTTAGATGCATTTATTATAAATTTTAGAATGCTTAATATGCATATGTTATGTATAGTAAATTTTTGGACCCCTATGTGGTAGGGTGCATGCATGTGGGATATAGCATTATAGTCGAGACTTGGAACTATGATTCCTATTATGAAAATGAACATTACTTTCATGCATTTAATTTTTATACCCAATTGTGACATTAAAGACTTTGGAAGACTAGAGAGGCTTGGGGACTTAGGCTTTTCGAAATTTTGGGCCAATGTCATAAAGAGGCATTGGGCCCCGGGCTATAGTGAACATTGGTATTAATGTCGTATTCGGAACATAGAACATGAATTGAGCTTGATTGGTTGTGAAGCTTAAGTGTCATAAAGAGGCACTAAGCAAGTGAGAGTTGAGCTATCACATTGTGACATAGATCTAGACCGTTCGGTTACTAGTAGCTTTTGCTATGTTTGAGACATGAGGGTTGGATACTTGAGCCTTGACTACGCTTGTTTGCCATTTGTGCTCATTCGCACATGCTTGTGAGGGTCGCTCCCTACAAGCCGGCACTCCGGAGTTAGCCTACGCGACCTATGTTCGCTCGTGCAGTATTGAGAAGCCTATCGGGCCGAGTGGGACAGACATATTCCAAGAGTAGGAATGTCGGGCTACCACAGGCACTTAGGCGGCACAAGCTGGACTACCTTGAGTAGGTCCTTAATTGGAAATGGAAATCGACACGGTGTTGTGTGTGTATAATCACTACTAGATAGAGGGTAGTAGTTGGATTACTTAGACTTGCTTCTAGCATAGTTTTGGACACATAAGTATGCATACATACATGTAGTATGCTAGGAGATTTTGCTTATTGCATCCATTTATACATTGTTGCCATATTAAAGCATGATTTTTATAACTTCATAAAGTAGGCCGTGACATTTACCTGTGGCCATGTTGGGACATATTACTTATGCATTGAACATTCTTCATTATGAAAGAGTAAAGGTAAAACATTGACATCGTAATGTTTCTGGTATAGTAAGCTTAGTAAACATGCATACTTTCATACCGCAGTTATCATTATTATTATTGTTGTTGTTTACTGTACTTATTCTTTTCTGTTGGGGCCTGGTGGTGCATTGAGCTGAGGTCAGTAATTGCCCACTAGGAACTATAAATTATAGTTCTCACGCCCTCTGTTTTATTATTTCTTTCAGAGCCTTCCACGCCGGGTGAGGCCACGGACCGAGGGAAGGGCATTGCTTCCAGCTAGCTCTTCAGTGAGGGACGAGTTGTTAGGTGGTCTACCTCTCGATGTATTTTATTTTGGAGAGGTTGAGAGTTGCTCTAGTGTATTAGAGACCACCCCTTTTGTGTACTTTTTTTGGAGATGTTATTGTACTACCTATGCTTCACTTTTATTGTTTAGTATTATTTCCATTTACTTTGTTATAGATGATAGAATCATACTTGCTCTGATATCTCTAGTTATAGGTTGTTTCTCGCTTTTACTTCCGCTGTTGTTGTAGACGCCTTATATGTGCAGACATATGGCGGGTCTGTGCACGCTATCGGGAGGGCCTCCGCCAGTCCCGGGGCGTGACACAGATGATGCTCCATGCTGAATTTGCAATATATTTTATATTATTTCATGCTTCATTTTTGAGGCACCCTATTATGTGAAGGATTATATGTGGATTTATATTTATATATAATATATGTTATATTACTTTCTGCTTAAATTTATGCTAATCTAATTAACCGCCGCGAAGCGCGGGTTTTCACTAGTTTATATTAAAAAGAGAAGGATACACAATGACATCAAAAGATGGTTGATAGGAAATTTCTCTTTATAGCTTGATGTTTCCTTTTTTTTTAAAATGGACTTATGCTGATTTTTTTTTTTTTTTTTTCAATGGACAATCAATCTTGTCATGCTTTGACTGTACAATACATAAATTCATAACAAATGGGTTAATGTTTAGGATTGATATTCTAAACAAACTAAATACATGTAGAAATTAAAAATCATATATATATAAAAGTATTATTTATTGCAAAGATATTCTAAAAGAGACTAAATACATATATACAATTTATTTTGCAAACAAATCATATATATCATATATAAAAGTATTATGATTAACAGCACTGGAAAAGAAAAATTTCATCTAATAAATGTTGAAATTTTTTTTCTAAATTACTAACCAAATAAGATTATATCATATATAATCATTACGATCAGGACTGGGGAAAGAAATATATTTCTAAATTTTTTGCAGCAACAAACTGGAAGGCGAAAAAAAATAGTATATACATAAAAATTAAACCAAAGAACTTACAAATTATAAGACAATCACTCGCAGATCAAGCGTACATCGACAGTCAATTTCCTGAAACAAAATAAACTTATTCAGTTATTTTTAAGAAAGTAATAAGAAGTCAAATTGAATTTCAAAAAAAAAAAAGCTTGAAATCAAATCAGAGACGAAAAAAATCACCAGAAGAGAAATAGAGTTTTTTTGCTGCAAATAAAATTTTTTCGGAGGCATATTATATAGGCAGCAAGAAAGGAGTACGGAGAATGAATCCGAAACATTTTCGTGATTGGAGAGGATGAATAAGCTGAAATGAAGCGTCGCTAACGGGAACGACGCGACGGGAAGAAGGGTCGACCATGAACTCAGCCCAATATTCCGTCCAGAGAGGGAACAAGAGTCGGAGCGCCATCTAGGGTGGCGAGTGACATCGGTTGTTAGACGAACTTGTTCGTTGAACCAATTAAATGGGAATCGGTTGAAGCAACTAAATGGGAAGGAGATAACTGTCGAGAACGAAGAACGACAACGAACTCGGCCCAATTTTTCGTCCAGGTGGGCACATCAGGAGCCGGAGCGGCATCTAGAGGGGCAAGCGAAGGAGTCGAAGCGGCATCTAGAGGGGTGGGCAACATCAGATGGATTAGAAGCAGCTAAAGAAATTAAATGGGAAGTAGAGAGGGGCGAGCGAAAGAGCCAGAGCGGAATCTAGAGGGGCGAGTAACATCGGGTGGATTAGAAGCAGTTAAAGAAATTAAATGGGAAGCAGAGTAAGGAAAAAAAAAATTTTGTTTGGTGGGCCCCACCCACTAATCAAAAATTAAATAGAATAGTTTAAGATGACAGGTAGGCCCCATTAAGTTAAGCTAATATTGCCACGTGGACAAAAGGAAACGGACTTTCATAAGGGTTTATAGATATATGTATATGCTATCTTTATCATCTGTCATATGTGGCAGTGTGAGAATTATTTATTTTTTGTTACATTTTTTTGGGCAAGTTAAAATTAGTATTTTTTTGTTAGTGAATATTTGCGCCACTTTATATTTTCTTTGGTGAGGAAAAACTTCTCTTTTCCAATATCTTACAGGATTGTTTAAACTTTATTTTTTAAAAAACAATATATATATGTATTATGCTATTTAGTAGTTTGTTTTAATATATGAGGTATTTTTAGGCTCCTCTGTTCTAGAAATGGATTGTTTATCTTTTCTTTGAATTTATTTGAATGTTTTTTTTTGTGGGGCTGTGATGATAGCATAGCTCAGATAAACGCGACATTTGTCGCAGTTGTAAAAAATCGTTGCTATTTTAAGCTCTATAGGGTGACATTTAGTCGCAGTCGTAAAAATTGTGGCTAATTTATTCGAATCTGTATATGAGGTTGGCAATATTCGGATGGCTTGCTTGACAAGCAACCCGTTGCTGTCAAAATATCCTGTGATGTGTTAACAAATCTGAGCAAAATCTGAGCCAAATAATTTGCTTCTGATATCTACTGATTTTTTGAGATTTGCTTTTCTTGCTAGTATCCTATTTTACTACTACTTTTAGGGGCTGTTTGGTTAGATGTAATTATAAATACAGTGTAGTTAGAGATGCATGCAGTTGAAAATACAGCAGTTATAACTATATGAATCTTGTTTGGTTGGATGTAGTAGAAAGCGCTACAAGTATAAATAATTTGTTTGGTTACATGCAGTTGAGAAATAATTTTTAAAATTTTATTATTTTATATATATGATGGTGAAATTACCTCCAATGTAAAAAATAATAATAATTTTTGTTTAAAAAATATTGAGGAGGTAAGCATACTTTTTATTTAAAATTACTCTCTCCAACTGTTGTAGTTGGAACTGCGGCCAATTTGGGCGTAATTTGAACTGCTACAGTTGGGCCTCTTCCTACAGTTTCTACTGCAGCAATTGGAGTTAAATACATCAAACCAAGCACGAAATTTGTATTTACATGCAGTTACAACTGCAGTGCAGTTGCAACTACATGCAACCAAATGGCCCTTAGTGTTGAAAAAATCAGTATTTTTGCATTGCTTTTGAAAACATATAGAAATTGCATTGAAATTTTGTATCCTCCTTATAGTTCTAAATACGCCCAATTATCTGCCTGCAGTTGCTGTATGTAAAGAAATGCAGTTGTTTGGTGCCTTTTTAGATTTTTGTTTTGTACGACATTCGATTATTTGTGGAAGGCCTGGGTCCCTATTTTAAGCTTTACCTTAGATAGGGCGACACTTCGTCGTAGTTGAAAAATCGTGGCTGATTTGTTTGGATCTGTATCTGAGCTTGGCAATATTCGAATGACTTGCTTGACAAGCAACCAGTTACCGCCGGAATAACCTATGATGTGTTAACAAATATGAGTCAAATCTGAGCCAAATAATTTGTTTCTTATATCTGTTGATTTTTTGAGATTTGCTTTTCTTGATAGTATTCCTATTTTTCTAATAAATGAGAGATGAAATATTTTTGATTTTGCAATGACTAAAAAATTGCTAATCTGTTATTATCGTTATTATTATTATTAATAATTCTGAAATTGACTTCGATGTTTCTATTTTTATCTTGTATAAATTTTTATTAGAAAGCCCTGCTTAAATAAATTTAGTTAATTTTCAGAAAAAATTAATAAAACTTTTATTTCTACTCAGTTTTATAATTTTGTTTTGCAAGAGCTAAAATTATACCCAGTGCTTGCACGGGTTACTATCCTAGGTTAGTTTTATAATAGGACGAGCACGAACACTAGCCGTCTCGCTTTGTGCGCCGTCTCAATTCGGAGCCCTAGCGCCATCTCAATTCGGCCGCAGGGAAGTCATCTCGGGACAGAAGAAAACGGGCGAGAGAAAGAGAGAGAGAGAGAGAGAGAGAGATTGGGAAACATTTCCGATCGGCGAGAAAGGAAAGGATGGTGCGGGTGGCGACGTACTTCGCGATGACCTTCGGTGCCTTCCTCTTCTGGCAGTCCATGGACAGGCTCCACGTCTGGATCGCCCTCCACCAGGACGAGAAGGTACTTCTCCCTCCCCCTCCCGCTCCCCCTCACCCTCACCCCCCCTCTCTCTCGCTTTTCTCTTTATGTCCAATTTCTCTCTTTCTTTGTTCCGGGCCTCGATTTCTCCTCTCTCACTTTGGATTGATCGCGCTGGTTCTAGTCCTTTCTTGCACACGATTTGCTGCTGAATGATGATGATGGTATATGCTGCATTATGCCTCTTGGCTCCAAATAGGGTTTCCCGTTTCTTGGAATCTAAGGAAAACCAATCATTCTAGGAAATTTTTCGCTGTAACATAACTATTTTCTCACAATAACGGTCGCCTTTTCTAGAAATGTAAGGAACATAACTATTTGCTCGCAATAAAAGTTCGCCTATTCTAGAAATCTAAGGGGGAAAAAAAGGGAAAACACTAATGTTTCTACTGGGTTAGGGATCAGGTTAGCAGAAGGCAGTAGTTGATGATTTAGTGATTGAAATGTTTCTTCTCATCTTCTACCACAAATCTATATGAAGTTCTTTTTTTTTGAGACATGTATGAAGCATGTAGATAGCCCATATTGTATTTGTTTAGTTGAAGATCTGAATGGATAATCAGAAACTTCAAGCATGGAAGAAGCAGATGTTGGAAGGACTAACATGCCCTTTTGTATTAGGTTTCTGTTAGTTCATTGGCACTACTTGTTCAAGAATTGAATTTTGCTTCTTTGCTTTGTTTGGCCGCGATCCCTATCTGTGCAGAAACACGAGAACCATCTAGCGTAACTCACAATACATGTATACTTTAGATTCGGTGTAAAACTTAATTTGTTTGCAAGAACATACTTGATGAACGTCTCTTCCAACTCTGGCAATTCCTTTTCTTAGAACTTGCACCTTTTGTTGTTACTACCTAAGTGGACGTGCAATGCACGTCATACACATCTAAAAAAAACACAAATAGTTTTATAATATCTTTAACTTTAAATGTTGTTTTAAATTCATACTTTCTAATAGTATGCTGTCCAAATGTCATAAAATATATTAATAAATTAAAATTAAAATTTGATATTAAGATTTTAGAATAAAATTGTTGATTTGTGGAGTATGGTGCATTGGATTCATGTAACAAAAAGGAGGAATGGAAATGAGGGGAGGCGAAGCGACGGATACAGAAAGTGAGGGAGAGAAAGAATTAGCACACAAATTTTTCTACTGACAAAAAATTGAAAATTGTGAGTTTCTGTAATCAAGGAATATTTATTCGCCAGTAATATTTTAGGTTTATTAGGCTTATAAGGATATTTTAGGAATGTAAATCGACAGATACTTTATTTGTCATTCATTAGATTAGATGCAATGGTTGAAAATTAATTCATTAAAATTATTTTATAAATTGGACTTTGAAATCTCTACTTATTAGTGATATACTATAAAATTAATGGATGAGATTATCTGGAATGGAGTGACAAAAATGTGGACAATTTTGAAATAAAACTCCCAACATAACTCCCTTTTTTATAAATAGTATAGATAAATAGGTCCTGAAGAACTGCTTTTATAAAAGGCTGTTAAATAATATCTCTAGATGATTTTTCTTTTCTTAGAAAAAGCAACCTTACAAACTATAGTAACTAAAATGCTAAACAAATTTTAATACCTATTTCTTTCCTCTTTAGTAAATATAAACACCTTGGTACTTGTCGCTAATGAAAATTATTGAAGTGTCTTTTAGAATTATAGGAGGAATAGGTGTATAGATAAAGAGATGGAGAAGTTCTTGTCCTGATTATAGTTTTATAGAAGATTGCTTGATATGGTGTAGTATGTTACTGAAACAATTCTAAACTATCTTGCTAATGAGAGAAGTTTTATCCTTATGTGTTTTTTCTTGTTAATATAAAACCCTCATCTGATGGGATGGCGAAAGGATACTGCAAAATGCACACATTGACCTTAATGAAGCAAAGTGTGTAATAATCAAGTACTTAATATTTGATTGACTATAAGAATGTTGAGATTTGCATTTTGTGCAAATACTTGCAAAAAACCTCCAATTGAATCAAAGCATTTGTGTTGCTTTCGCTCTTGATTGGAAAAAGCTAGAATGCTAGATGCACATAAAAATTTTGGGAATCACCGGATTAGTGTCACTTTGCTAGGAGAAAACTAAGAGATCATAAGAAAATTTGTTTAACATAGGAAATTGACCTGAAATTAGTAGTTTTCCGACATCCTTTGGTTGCTCAAAGCTCTAGTAAAGTAATAAATTGTTTGATCGTTTCATGACCATAATCAATAGATGGGGTGAATGAGTCATTGTGTTCGCATCTCTATAATGTTTCAGATACTAGAGAGATATACAAATTTCATGATGGATTATGAAGGTCTATATCTTCTGATGGCTCACTGATCCATTTCTTTGTCAATTCGTGCATATTTTACAAAATAAGATTAAGCTTCCTTCTAAATATAATTTGTAGCATGCATTAAATAGCGCAAATAGTTATGCCTTTTTTTCCTGATATCAGTTCATTTGGAACTTCTAGTTGCAATTAATGAGCAACAAATGTGTTTGAAGTTCCCCTTGATTTAAAGAATTTTAAGTAATTAAATTGTCTCCTTTAAAATTGATGAATACTCCAAAAGTTTGGCTATTCGCCACCCCACTAGCATGATAGCTCCCTCCAGGCCAATGCCTGAACTCATAATCTAGAGAACTTCTCGAAATTTTTAGATTTTGTAAAGGATTGTCGTGTCATTGGTACGATCCGTGCTGTTGGCAACACGATAACACAGGGTGTGCCAATATCGGTACGCGCCCTCGTGCTAGTGGCATGCTTCTGGCACACTAGCACAAATTGGCATGAGTTTTTTTTTTTCTAATTAAATTTTCATGAAGTATTAGCTTTTTTGAGTGTTCAATATTGCTAATTGCTAAAAAATGACCTAAATATTATATACCACAATTAATAAGAATAGAGTAATAAGCATCTTAGTAACTAAAAATTTATTTTATATATATCACGAAAGTATATGCAGGTAAAGAAAATTAAATTCATTATTAGGTAAAATTTTGTAGGAAACCATTACCATGGGGTAAATTCACTAGATTTAAAATGATAAAAGAAGCTGGGCTAAAATGCACTTTACTCCCTTTAGTATAACACTTGTTGTACTTAACCCCTTGGATAAAAAATGCACTTAACCGTCCTTCAAATCTTACACTTTTAGCATGTAATCCCTTTGCGAGAACCCGAGTTAGTCCTATATATAAGAAATAATAGGGCTAAAACTCTTAACCTGGCTTATAGCATTTTGGGCGGTAGTTAGGCCTAAGAGGTTAATAGAGTTAAGCGTGGTAGGGCTAGAGTGGTCCTAGGATGTGTGACCTCATGAGAAGTGGGGCGTCATAGTTGGTATCAGAGCCAATTACCGGTCGGAAGTGTGAAATGAGTCTTGGCTGAGCCAGATTATACAGTGGGGAGAGCGAGGCTCTCATGCTGATGATTATTGTGGGTAGAGCGCCGCTCCCCCACAATGTCGGTTAAGGCTGTCGAGAAGAGTCTCACATTGTCTAATACTCGTGAGTTTGAGGCTAACGAGGACGTCATGGCTTAAAGGGGGAGAATATGAGACCCCAAGTTAGTCCTATATATAGGATGTAATAGGGATAAAACTCTTAACCCGGCTATAGCATTTTGGGTGGTGGTTTTGAGCTTGGGCTTAAAAGGGGGAGAATGTGAGACCCCAAGTTAGTCCTATTTATAAGATATAATAGGGCTAAAACTCTTAATCCAGCTGTAGTATTTTTGTCGGCGGCTCTGAGCCTGTGCTTAAAAGGGAGAGAATGTGAGACCCCAAGTTAGTCCTATATATAAGATATAATAGGGCTAAAACTCTTAATCCGGTTATAGCATTTTGGGCGGTGGTTAGGCCTAAGAGGTTAAGAGAGTTAAGCGTGTTAGGGTTAGAGTAGTCCTAGGATGGGTGACCCCCGGGAAGTAGGGCGTCACATCCTTGGATTAAAAAGTATGCATTTAACCCCGTTGTGGAGGAAAAAAATGATAACATGGAGATGTATTTGGTCATTCGACTACATTTCTTTTTTAACACAGGAATCTGATGTAATATTTTTGATCTTTTGAGGGTTAAGTGCATATTTTTTGTATCTAGGGGGTAAAATGGGATATATTGAGAAGGGTTATTTGCATTTTAGCTAAGAAATTGGGAGAAATTTTCTTATTTGTATTTTTTCACTAAAAGTTGGTCTTATCATGCAATGATACTTACTAATTGCTCCAAATGTTATTAGATTTATAGGAACAACGTATTTCAAGTATGGAGAAATCTTTATAAAACTTTTCACCTCAAAAAAACTCAAATTACCTCAGAAAAATAAAAAAAACCAATATATTGATATCGTGTTGGTACTACCTCGCGCGACGTACCGATAGGCTGGCATGGCTTCGGCTAGGTACGTTATGCGCAATGCTTGATTAAGGTGGTCTACTACTAGCTTTGGAATGTTAGCATGTAGTTGTTTATAGCATGTAATAACCTCGTCAGGTGTGATGGATGATGCTTTCCTGGGTTTGTAGTAGAGTAAACATAAGCATTGTTATTGTATTTTTTTCTATTTATTATTGTTTTTCCAGTAGAATTTTGAAAGAGAGACATTTTAAAAATAAAGCTTCGCAAAACGATCAATTAAACAATTGATACAATTCGATTACTCAATCGATTACTCAATCAATTATTAATATACCTAGAGTCCACTCCTTCTCCATACTACGAGTGAAAGGGAAAATGTAAAGACTACNTATAATTCTTCTATCATATGCAATATATGTCATCATGTATATGTTTCTATTTAACATAATCCACAATATGTTAATTCACAACATGTCATCATGCACATATATTACTAGCATCACATGATATGTCAACATACATATAATCATCATCCAAAGTAGTCTATACTTAGCATCTCATGCATTCTTTTAGCATTTAATTCATTGTACATTTCATCTCATTGGTAGGTAATATCAACTATATAATATGTTTCAAGCATTCATATTATCATGTAAGCCTACCAATACAACTATATACATCAATGTGAACTCGTATGTTTCTTAAACATAAAGGGCGACCTAGTCGCTCCGGTAAGCACAACCCACCTCATTTCGCATTCCGATTGCTTGTCGACACTTGCAATCGGCCTCCCGCGGCACCCGTGATCCGGTTCGGCCCGAACTCTCGCGCGACCACCCGAACGGCCACCAATCCGCGATACGTCTGTTCTGAAGTTTATTCCTCGATACAACGATGCTCCAGATCCGGTTTCGTGATTTTTGGGCGTTTATCTCGCGTGCTGCGGCTATCTATACCAAAACAGACTGTTTCGTCAATAACTTCGCATACACTCGTCGGATTGTCGAACCGAGCGCACCAACGCGTTCGTTATAACCCCAATTAGGTTTGTATAGGGTCAATTGAGATCAAAACCCCTCATGAGCAAAAGCCCTCTTTTTGGAGCCCTAAAACCTCACTATTGCAATTAGCTTCATACAAGTATTAACCCGAGCAATAAATGAGATTAATTACTATTAGAGCATCATAAGTTCCATTTCTACAGTATAAAACCCTAATCCAAGCATTCTACCATGAGAAGGCAAAGAGCTTACCTCTACTAAGCTCCTTCTCCAAGCTAAGGAAGAAGACAACAATGGTCATCCTCCTTCAAGCTCCAAATCTCCACCAATTCTCCTCTTGATTCCACTTCTAGAGAGAGGGAGAGCTTCTAGAGAGAGAGAGGGAGAGTGTTGGGTGGTTGCAAATGAGAGAAATGAGAGGGGATGAGTTCTACACCCCTTTAATAGCTTAACTCATGCAACAATTACAAAATAGCCCCTCAACTTTGTGTTTTATGCACTGCCCGCGCGGGGCCATTTTTTGTATAATGGGCCGGTCCTCTATACAAATGGGGGACCGGTCCCCGTAAGTCCAGAATTTCAGCATTTTTAGGACTTAGCCAAATTTCAGCATTTTTCATTTTTTTCTCCATTTTCGCTCGTTTGACCTCCGATTCTTTTCAAATCGAACCGAGACTCTCCAAACATGTTTTCGAGCGTGTTTTCATCATCTTTTTATCCTCGCTAATGCCGAATTCAGTTCATGGTCCAACATAGCCTTTCGGGTTTCGTTTTCGCGCCTACGCCCGTATGCTCCCGAACTTCACCGAACTTCACCGGAACCATTCAAATGGCTTTTCAAACCAATGTACACCGTAACTTCATAATTTTAGAAGTCTGGTACCTTACATCCTCCCCTCCTTAAAAGAGTTTCGTCCTCGAAACTATCTCACTCCAATTCCAATTCATACCCCAACTCAACTTATCAAATAGTCGAGGGTTCCAATGCACTTTCGCATCTCGGAGTGGCCTTTGACTCATTGGAACTATCCAAAGGCTCACTACGGAAGATATGAGACTAGATTCACTCACATTTGCCACGTGTAAGCCCAAAAGTGCATTACTACCATGCAAAGAACTACTCTTTGCATTTTACACCCCATCGGGAATTTCACTCCGATTAGATCACCGGCATTGCCTATAAGTAACATCAATGGTGCATCGACCAATCGTGAGTGCTCCAATCCCAACCGGATCCTTGCTCTATTACGAGATGGCCCACTCCGGTACATCTCCAATCTCAATCCACAAAAGAGCATTGTCCTCAAGCTCCAATTCCCACGTGGCTATCCACATCTCAATGTCGCACAAGAGCACTTTGCCCTTGATATCATAAGCCACGACCAACTCTACTTCGCTCTTGCGACAAATCCACACGAACCCTCCATTCGTGAATCTAAGCCAAACTCACTAATAGAGTTATCGGCTAAACCGATTACGTCGGTTTCCATAGGTGGACCAACGGTCACCCGTCCTACGTAGGTCTACCGCCTAAACCTCTCACAACTACGCATAGCGTCCCTCGCTCACCAGCGTAGACCCAATCATAATCGGGCGAAATTCTCATTGGAGAATTCGCACACACTCCAACCAAGAGCAACCGTGACCCGAAACCACCTCAAATCCTCGGGTTGGGTCACTACACACTCAGTGTATCCTCGATCTCATGATCCAACACATGGCATTCCACGCTCCCGGGTCTAAGCTCGGACTACCGTCCTGACCAAATCTCTGCCCTACCCGCAGGTACCGGGCCGCTGTCTCTCACAGCTGACTGCGCCTGCCCAAAGGGCCTAGGCTCCACTATCCACAAATGGTCCAGGCACGGGTCATCCCCAAGCACTACCCGCCGTCGTCGTCCCACACGACATACTCTATCGAGCTATAAGTACACTATCGGCTCTTAAGCACCTAGTGCGAGCCATCAGCCCTACGAGTGATCCATGGCCCGCTTCACACTTAGCAATGCTGAGTGCTACTGCCAACTCACTCTCCCGGCTGAATCGAAACCGCACTCTATGAGTACCCACACTCGAGCGCTCTATACGCCTCTATAGCGTCCCACACTAAGCCCAGCATTAGGCAATCTTGCCTATGCACACTGGCCGCACGAGCGCAACCACCTACCTCACCTTGAGGTACTATTAGGCCCACGTGCTCAAACTTGGCCACTAATCGACCGTTCTCTCAACAGTGATGCTACCTTCACTGTTCGATCTATCGAAACGACATCCGAAATTTTCGAACCACTCGGGTGTTCTCATAAGCATCATGACTCAACTCCCACAATTTACTACTCATATTGCTCTGAGAGTAATTTAGCCACTTCTATCTCTACCGCGAGTCTCACTTCTCGCCATAGATTACTTCTAGCATTTCGCTAGTGCCATCTGGCTTTATACCTGTACTGGCAGGTACTACGCCCTCAGAGAACACAAAACTCCATCTCTAGAGCAATCAAACCTATCTCTAGAAATCCACCATGAGAGAGAGCTTAGAAGCTTACCTCTCCGAGAAGCTCCAACCAAGGAGAAGATGAAGAAGATGAGGAAGACTTCCTTCCCTTCTCTTTCTTTCCTTTCCTTTCTTCTTCATCTTCTTGTCTTCTAGAGAGAGAAAGAAAGATATGAGAGGGTGTGTGGGTGAGAAATGAGAGAAAAGAGCTCTCATATCCCTCACATAACCCCACATGTTGCATAAGTATAAATAAGCCCCTCAACTTTCATCTTTGTGCACAGCCCTCACTGGGCTTTCTGCGCCCAGAGGAACCGGTCCCTCGTCGGGGAGACCGGTCCCCGAGAGCCCTCCCCGTGGCCTGGGGACCTCTCGCGTACGGGAACCGGTCCCTACCCGAGAGACCGATCCCTGGGAGACCGGTCCTTCCTGAGAGACCGGTTCCCGAAAGCTGAATTTCTAGGACTTAGCCTTTTTTTTGCCCTTCTCTCGCTGGTGTCGCATACGGGGACCGGTCCCCTCAGCCAGGGACCGGTTGCATCAACCTCCCCCGCAACCATCAGCTACGGGGACCGGTCCTCCCTCACAGCGACCGATCTCCGGAGCAAAATCTGCTAAGTCCCGATTTTTGCATATTTGCTCTCGCGGACACGTTTCTAATGCACTTTTAGTGTTTTGGACATCTTTAGCTTTTTCGAAGAATACTCACTCGACAAAGAGTCGATCCTGGACGAAGCACAACTCTCGAATTTCGAGAATTCACTTCCTTACATGCACAACCTCGACCATGTCCGGCCAAGGTCTCCGCAGAGGCATTACCCCGCCACTCACACGAGAGTGGCCAATCACTCGCGAAGTCCCAAGTCTCCGCTCGTTTCGGATTGCTTAGGGACACTACTCGTCTCATCCCGTGCCGATCTAGATGAAGATCGCCAACGCGGTTGTAATACACCGAAATTTTTCAAATTGCGGAGTTCGAGTATGTGGCATGAGTTGTGGAACTATCCTACATGTTCTAAAAGGTTTGGACAAGTTTTTGAACAAATTAGAGGATGATTGGAAAGCTAGAAGTGAGAAAGTGCATTGCAATTTCGAAATAAGCATTTTCTGCATTGTGTACCGGTACAGCCATTACCCTTTACCGGTACAGCAAGCAGCAGAGTCAGCTGCTGCGGGACAGCAGGGTTCTTTTGGACTTTTCACCCTCCATACTTATCCCTTATGCCCAGCTCGACCAGGGACACCTTGTATACATTGCTGGTGATCAGAGGGAGCTCCTCCCACCTCTTCCACACTCTCTCTCTAGGGTTTTTCTCTCTCTACGAGAAAACCGCCGATTCAAGTTGATTTCGCGCCGGGTTCGTTGCTCGCTGCTTTGGCGACTCTTGGGATGCTTCCTGCACGTGGGGAGGAAGCTTTTCTCTGAGGTTTCTGTGTTGGATTACCTCGCTCACGAGCAGGTCATGATGCCATTTGGGTAATTGTGGATAGATTGACCAAATCTGCCCACTTTATCCCAATCCATACAGTCTGGTTAGGGGAGAGACTCGCACAAATGTATCTTGATGAAATTGTGCGATTACATGGAGTACCAGCTTTTATTGTTTCAGATCGAGACACCCGATTTGTTTCACATTTCTGGAGGAGTTTACAGGAGGCTCTGGGTACTCGATTGGATTTTAGTACTGCTTTCCACCCCCAGAGTGATGGGCAGTCTGAGCGTAACATCCAGACCCTTGAGGATATGTTGAGGGCCTGTGTGATGGATTACCAGGGCAGTTGGCCACAGTTCCTACCGATGGCTGAATTTGCTTATAACAATAGTTATCAAGCAAGCATTCAGATGGCACCTTTTGAAGCCCTCTATGGTAGAAAGTGCAGATCACCACTTCATTGGAGTGAAGTGGGTGAAAGATTAGTTTTGGGTCTAGATGTACTGCAAGAAGCTGAAGCTAAAGTTCGTCTGGCACGAGAACGTCTACTGACAGCACAAAGTCGACAAAAGAGCTATGCGGATAAACATCGACGAGAACTGGAGTTTCAAGTTGGCGATCATATATTCCTAAAGGTTTCCCCGACGAAAGGAGTTAAAAGATTTGGCATTCGAGGAAAGTTGAGGCCTCGATTTATTGGACCCTACGAGGTATTGGAACGGATAGGCTCCGTAGCGTATCGGCTTGCTTTGCCGCCAAACCTATCGGGAGTACATAATGTATTTCATGTATCCACGCTTCGGAAATATGTTTTTGATCCAACTCATATTTTGGAGAGTACTCAAGTGGATTTACAAGAAGATTTGAGTTTCGAGGAGCAGCCAGTGAGGATACTAGCTCGAGAAGTAAAACGGCTTCGAAATCGCGAGATACCCTACGTGAAAATCCTTTGGAGCAATGACGATGAACGGGAAGCCACTTGGGAACTGGAGAATGCAATGCAAGAGCATTATCCCTATCTATTCTCGATGGAACCGTGAGGTAAGTATTTCCAAGTTTCGCGGACGAAACTTCTTTTTAGGAGAGGTGAATGTAATACACCGAACTTTTGCAAATTGCGGAGTTCGAGTATGTGGCATGAGTTGTGGAACTATCCTACATGTTCTAAAAGGTTTGGACAAGTTTTTGAACAAGTTAGAGGATGATTGGAAAGCTAGAAGTGAGAAAGTGCATTGCAATTTCGAAATAAGCATTTTCTGCATTGTGTACCGGTACAGCCATTACCCTGTACTGGTACAGCAAGCAGCAGAGTCAGCTGCTGCGGGACAGCAGGGTTCTTTTGGACTTTTCACCCTCCATACTTATCCCTTTTGCCCAGCTCGACCAGGGACACCTTGTATACATTGCTGGTGATCAGAGGGAGCTCCTCCCACCTCTTCCACACTCTTTCTCTCTAGGGTTTTTCTCTCTCTACGAGAAAACCGCCGATTCGAGTTGATTTCGCGCCGTGTTCGTTGCTCGCTGCTTTGGCGACTCTTGGGATGCTTCCTGCACGTGGGGAGGAAGCTTTTCTCTAAGGTTTCTATGAAGTTACTATCTGAGAAGCTGGGTGAAAGCTTTAGAGAGGTAATTAACTTGATTTTCTCTCTAGTTTATGGTTTAGGGTCGATTTTTAAGCCGTTTTGGTATTGCTGCTCCTAACTGAAGTAGAAGGTGTTTACAGCAGTAAGGAAGGGTTATTTTAGCTACTAATTATCCATCTAAACCCAGAGATGTGTTGCTCTAAAGCTTATTAAGGATAATTAGTGAGTTCTAACTCAATTTCGGAACTATACGCTGTTTAATCGCGAAATTGACGCAGTTTCGTATGATCTCTTCGCAGCAGGTCTTTGAGTCTCTTTGAGCTGAACTTGTACTTTTAAAAGCTGGTTTGGAAGCTGTTCTACCCTGTGGTAAACAGGAATTTCAGGTTTAAAACTGATTTAGTAAAAACTCGACTATAATAGCTTATATGTAAGCATATTGATGTCGTTTCGGTATTGTGCGCAGCAAGAGGGTAATTGACCCTTGGACCGCCTTCTACTGGCATTGGAGGGCCTTTTGGAAGCTTAACTTGAGGTATAATACTAGCCCCAAAACAGGGATTTAAGAGGTACTTTGTACTAAGTACAAATTAGGCCGAAATCGGACATTTCGGTCGTCCTTTTGACACGGTGTTGATATTGTTTTCAGCAGGGTTGGAGCCTCGTGGAGCGGATTATTGCGACTTCTTGTGATTACTTGGAGCTTAGTACTAGGTGGGTTTGACCTAACCAGAGCAAGTGAAGCTCTCCTATGTTCTATATGTATGAAATTAATATAGTTGGGCGATATTGGCACAATATGGTTGTTTGGAACTTCTTGGCCATAACATTGAATAGAACCTCTATGAAGTAGAGAGAATTCATGCATAATTGTACTTATGCTTATGTTTATGTTTATCTTTAGCTAAGTTAAATAACTAATGGACATTATAATCATGCTTTTGTAAAGTAGAGAACAATAATATTCTCGTGACTTTATCGATTATAAAGTAGAGAACAATGACATGCCATATGACTATATTGATAGTGCCATGATAGTGGAGAAATTCTAATGCCATATATTAACTAGCATTACTCTCACCTGTTTGCTAATCTAGTGGATACTAGTTGTTGTCAATATTGGTTATATTGAAATTCCGATCAAAGGATCGAGAGCGAGAATATTGTGAGTTAAATTGTGATAGTTGAGATATGTTGGATTGTGGACCTTGCTTGCTTGCCATCGTGCTCATTCGCACATGCTTCTGAGGGTAGCTCCCTACAAGCCGGCACTCCGGAGTTGGCCTACGCGACAGTTACTCGCCCGTGCGGGATTGGGTGCCGAAATGGATTGCCGTGGGGAGCGTATATTACCACGGGGCCATTAGGCGCGGTGCAAGCCGGACTACCTTGAGTAGGTCCTTATGGACGAAATGAAAGTACTAAATGACATTTGACAGTAATGAATGCTTACCTGTTATAGTAGATATTTACATATTCGTGTTTATGTTCATGTTATATTCATTACTGCAGAGATTATGATTCCATGTTGATTACATGTTCTCTCCCTGTTAGCATTGCATATATATATATCATGCAATTATTGCTTTTACTTTCATTTAGCACATCATGAGCCTAGTGGTGTAATTCGCCGAGGCTGGCGGCTTACCTACTGGGAACTATTGTTTATAGTTCTCACGCCCTTCTATTGTTGTTTTTACAGAGCCATCTACAGGAGAGGCTAGGGATCGTGGCAAGGGAGTCGCGTCTAGCTAGACATTGCTAGGGGCATGCTAGTTGATCACCTTGCTACTCGGGCTACAGCCGAGGGTGATGTCCCTATGTATAGAGAGACCACCATTGTATCTACTTATTGTATACCCCATAATGTATATTTACTGTTGGGCCAGATGTTTCAGTTGGGATACCTTCTTGGTTGTTCAGATTTTGGGATTATTACACTTTGTTCTATTGTTGTTAGTCCTTGTGACTTTTTCTATGCTCTGATATCTGGATAGGGTTATTTTATGTCTTTACTCCTATCGACTTGTTTCTTGTAGACGCCTTATATACTGCAGGTGTATGGCGGGTCTGTGCACGTACCGGATTTGCTTCCGCTGATACCCGGGCGTGACAGATTATAATGGTATCAGAGCCTAGGGTTGAGTATTAGTAGACCTAGCAAACCTTAGGCTGGTTGGACTATAAGAATAGGCTCGTGAGAGACGAGGTCTAGTTGAGTTGTTGTTAGCGAAAGTACTTTAATTGGGTAATTTATAAACTCCGAATGGTAGGAGTTTGATCGGAATGTGCAATTACTAACTTTGCAGAGGGTCACGTTGGCGGCCGACAACGTGACATCGGAAGTTAGTACGCGTTACATTTCCTTGCTTTCGCTTGACTAGTTGGCTTATACCTGAAGTAAAGGTTCAGTAGTATAGGTTTTATTAATATATATTATTTTTGTGCTACAGCTCAAGATGCCTTTGACTCGTTCGCAAGCCGCCGGGGCAGCTGAGGCGGCGGATGCAGAGGAAGTGGGGACTTCTGTTACTTCGGGATCTAGTGGGATCCATGAGTTGCAGGATCAGCTCGCGAAGTTGACAGATTTGGTTGCTCAGCAGGCTGCGGCCGCGCGACAGTAGATAGATGCCGCACGTCGACAGGAGGACAGGATGAAGAGGTTAGAGGATTTACTACTGCGGCAGACGATAGACAGAGAGATTCCTGATCCTATACCTACAGTACCAGACAGGGATGCGGTAGTGAGAGCACAGTCACCAGTACCTGACACACCCCCAGTAGCTCCGAGGGCGGAGACCAGACAGGAGACAGTAGTACCACCACCAGTACCTGTAGCGGCATCAGGGACAGTGTTACCAGAGATGGTGGGGGCTGAGGAGCGAGAGCGGATGATGGAACAATTGAATGAATTCCGTCGTTGCACCCCTCGTATCTTTGACGGGGAGAAAGCAGATCATTGGGTGGTCGAGAAATGGCTAATGCACATGGAGAAGCTATTCTATGATACTTTCGTCACGGAGCGATATCGGGTTTCGTTTGCGACACACCACCTTGATGGCGAGGCTTATAGGTGGTGGGTGGATATCCGTGAGGATCCCCGTACTGATTTTGGGATACCTTCTTGGTTGTTGAGATTTTGGGATTATTACACTTTGTTCTATTGTTGTTAGTCCTTGTGACTTTTTCTATGCTCTGATATCTGGATAGGGTTATTTTATATCTTTAATCCTATCGACTTGTTTCTTATAGACGCCTTATATACTGCAGGTGTATGGCGGGTCTGTGCACGTACCGGATTTGCTTCCGCTGATACCCGGGCGTGACAGCGGTGCTATCGCTTCCTAAGACACGACAACTCGGTCGATTCTCGACCCACAAGGTCGAGCGCGAAACAACTGACACCGACTCGAATCGGGCGAAAGTCATGCAAGGGTGTCTATTCTCATCACTTGGTTTCATATTGTGTATACCCAACATGAACACCCTCTGTTGAGAATAAACTATACCTCGAGTCTACCTCTAATATCTATTTTAGAGGTTTACTAACCTGACCCAATCAATCAATCTTTCGCCAAAACTCACAAGTTTTCGTCTCTTACGAGCCTTATTCTCCTATGGTTTACTATCCTAGGGTCTCCTAGGTCCGCCTAAACCATTTCCCATTCTCTACTTTATGCTCTGATACCACTTCTATCTGTCACGACCTGCAACCACCCGCCTATTTGGCCGAGGTCGTGGCGCCGCCGACAGACCGCCGAATGGACAGAGTCTCCCCTGTACGTCCTAGGCGTCGCAATCAGTACAAGTACAAGAAGTTCCAACTAGAAACAGTATTCAAGCAAGATTGCATAAGGAAGGTATCAAACAACATAACACATCCTATGCTATTACAAGCATTCCCATTAGATTCATTTTTACATCACATTAGTATTATTATATTATATTTTCTTCCAAATACAATTAATGATCGTAATATTATTACAAGTTTGCTCTTTTTTCTTTTCCCTCTACCCATTGACTATGCCGACTAGGGGTACCTCTATCTCTAGTCTCTGGGGTAGGGCGCTATCTATGGAGCTACGCCCTCGCCTTGCACTACCGCGCCGCTCACGTGCGAACCTGTAACACCCCAAAACAACGTGGGGTGAGAACCAACTCCATAGTTCCCAGTGGGTACGGCCACCTAAGGGAAAAGCTCGACCAATAGGTCTAAGGAGGCCCTGCAACATGTTAGTCCAACAGATATGCAACAGATATATATATTCAAGTATTGAAATACATGTTGTGCTTCACAATATGCAGTATGAAATTCATGCAGTTTATGCAACCATGCAACCAACTAGTAGATCAATCGATACTACTTTTATTCCTGTTATTCACAGTTCAGCCAATTGACTTCTAAGTTTTCCACTATCTTAGATTCTTGTCAATTACAATTCTTCTCATAGGGTTTAACCTGCTTTTATAAGCTATCCACTCGACTCAGTCTTGAGTCAATCACACGCGGAATACCGCACAAAGCCAGGCTCAAGATGTAGGATGTCTCACATGCACCTCAGCCCTAAATCCACTCAACTGGGATGCAACTAAAACTCATACCATACATCAAATAGTAAATGTTTACTATCATGCTAACGAATTCGATCCATGTTCGAAGAATAATGTTCAATGACATTGTTCACTGTTCTTTTACCCAATCTGTAGCGAAGCCCTAGGGTTCGCCAATAACTCACATTTCAATACTAAAGTAGGGAGGGAGCTCCAAGTGCACCCAAGCCCGGGACCGTCTGCGGACCTCCATGTGGTCCGGACCTCCAAGTGGTCCTAGTCGCACGACACTCCGGAGTACTCGACAACAATCCCCTCCATGTAGGGATATGGATGGCTATACCACCCCAAAAGCAGACTGTGAGCTAGATCTATCCTCTCTAAGTGAGGATACCCTACAACTAGGGTCAACAACCCAATCCAATCCTCTCCAAGTGAGGATGCTCTACAACTAGAGTCAACAACCCAATCCAATCCTCTCCAAGTGAGGATGCTCTACAACTAGAGTCAACAACCCAATCAAATCCTCTCCAAGTGAGGATGCCCTACAACTAGGGTCAACATCTCAATAACTCATCGACAACCTCTTCATATGAGGGTACTTAGGTTTACTGAGTTCTTTATCCATAAGGCATTTTCTAAGAGATTCACCTATCCCTAGGTTCTCAAACCTCTAGTGTCAAATACACTATATTAATGCCACTCGATGTGTTCTTGTTTTCTAATGTCAATTTCTCTAATCGACCAAGTTCAACATGCATAATTCATCCACTATGTTCCACAGTATAGCAACATGTATAATTCTTCTATCATATGCAATATATGTCATCATGTATATGTTTCTATTTAACATAATCCACAATATGTTAATTCGCAACATGTCATTGTGCACATATATTACTAGCATCACATGATATGTCAACATACATATAATCATCGTCCAAAATAGTCTATACTTAGCATCTTATGCATTCTTTTAGCATTTAATTCATTATACATTTCATCTCATTGGTAGGTAATATCAACTATATAATATGTTTCAAGCATTCATATTATCATGTAAGCCTACCAATACAACTATATGCATCAATGTGAACTCGTATGTTTCTTAAACATAAAGGGCGACCTAGTCGCTTCGGTAAGCACAACCCACCTCATTTCGCATTCCGATTGCTTGTCGACACTTGCAATTGGCCTCCCGCGGCACCCGTGACCCGGTTCGGCCCGAACTCTCGCGCGACCACCCGAACGGCCACCAATCCGCGATACGTCTGTTCTGGAGTTTATTCCTCGATACAACGATGTTCCAGATCCGTTTTCGTGATTTTTGGGCATCTATCCCGCGTGCTGCAGCTATCTGTACTAAAACAGACTGTTTCGTAAATAACTTCGCGTACACTCATCGGATTGTCGAACCGAGCGCACCAACGCGTTCGTTATACCCCCAATTAGGTTTGTATAGGGTCAATTGAGATCAAAACCCCTCATGAGCAAAAGCCCTCTTTTTGGAGCCCTAAAATCTCACTATTGCAATTAGCTTCATACAAGCAGTAACCCGAGCAATAAATGAGATTAATTACTTTTAGAGCATCATTAAGTTCCATTTCTAAAGTATAAACCCCTAATCCAAGCATTCTACCATGAGAAGGCAAAGAGCTTACCTCTACTAAGCTCCTTCTCCAAGCTAAGGAAAAAGACAACAATGGTGATCCTCCTTCAAGCTCCAAATCTCCACCAATCCTCCTCTTGATTCCACTTCTAGAGAGAGGGAGAGCTTCTAGAGAGAGAGAGGGAGAGTATTGGGTGGTTGCAAATGAGAGAAATAAGAGGGGATGAGTTCTACACCCCTCTGATAGCTTAACTCATGCAACAATTACAAAACAGCCCCTCAACTTTGTGTTTTATGCATTGCCCGCGCGGGGCCATTTTTTGTATAAGGGACCGGTCCTCTATACAAATGGGGGACCGGTCCCCGTACGTCCAGAATTTCAGTATTTTTAGGACTTAGCCAAATTTCAGCATTTTTCGTTTTTTTCTCCGTTTTTGCTCGTTTGACCTCCGATTCTTTTCAAATTGAACCGAGACTCTCCAAACATGTTTTCGAGCATGTTTTCATCATCTTTTCATCCACGCTAATGCCGGATTCAGTTCATGGTCCAACATAGCCTTTCGGGTTTCGTTTTCGCGCCTACGCGCACCAAAACGCCTGTATTCTCCCGAACTTCACCGAACTTCACCGGAACCATTCAAATAGCTTTTCAAACCAATGTACACCGTAACTTCATAATTTTAGAAGTCCGATACCTTACAATCGTTTTCAACTTCACCGCGCACCTTTTGGAGATATTCATCGGAAGCTTGTAGCTCTTTAATCCTCTCCAACAAGATCGGTTGCACAACCAATGCGGTAAGAGTAGCCGGCACTCCCAAAGCTACTACTTCAAGTCCAAACCGTTGCATCTCCTTTTGCAATAACGGTTGAGGTGTAATTGCCGAAGCCAAGTTTTCCATTTCAATTTTCTACTTAGAGCATCGGCCACGACATTTGCTTTTCCTCGGTGATATAGAATAGTAACATCATAATCTTTTAACAACTCTAACCACCGCCGCTGTCGCATATTCAATTCCTTTTGGGTGAACAAGTATTTGAGACTCTTATGATCCGTGTAGATCTCACAATACTCACCGTACAAGTAATGCCTCTACAACTTTAGCGCGAATATCACCGCGACTAGCTCAAAATCATGAATCGGGTAGTTCTTTTCATAGTTCTTTAATTGGTGCGAAGCATACGCAATGACTCGCCTATTTTGCATCAAAACACACCCGAGACCAATGTATGAAGTATCACTGTGCACCGGGGTCAATGTCAATCTTTCCTTTAATTCCTCGAAGCTCCGATCGCAATCGTCACTACACAGATACTTCACTCCTTTGTACGTGAGGCGCGTTAGTGGAGTAGTTATTTTAGCAAACCCCTCTACGAACCGCCGGTAGTATCCCGCAAGTCCAAGAAAGCTACGGATTTTCGCTACACTTGTCGGGCGAGGCCAATCTTTAATTACCTCAACTTTCTTTGAATCTACCGAGACTCCATCGCCCGATATCACATGGCCTAAGAAAGTGACCTCCGAAAGCCAAAAGTCACATTTCTTCAACTGGCATATAGCTTCTCTTTTCGGAGTATTTGCAACACGGTCCTCAAGTGTTCCTCGTTTTCTTCCTCACTCCGTGAATATACCAACACGTCGTCAATGAATACCACGATGTATAGGTCCAACAACGATCGAAAGACTCGATTCATCAAATCCATAAATGCTGCGGGCATTAGTAAGCCCAAACGGCATTACCGTGAACTTGTAGTGGCCATACCGCGTACGGTACGCCGTTTTGTGCACATCCTTCGACCGGATCTTCAACTGATGATACCCCGACTGAAAATCTATCTTCGAATATACCCGTGACCCTTGCAACTGATTGAACAAATCGTCTATTCTCGGCAATGGGTACTTGTTCTTGATTGTCATCTTGTTCAACTCGCGAAAATCCACGCAGAGTCGAAGTGTGCCGTCCTTTTTCATTACAAATAGCATCGGAGCTCCCCACAGTGACACGCTCGGCCTCACAAAGTCTTTATCGAGCAAGTCTTGCAATTGAGCTTTTAACTCTACTAGCTCCGCCGATGCCATTCTATACGAAGCCTTCGAAACTGGCGTCGTCCCGGGAACCAAATCAATAATGAACTCGATCTCCCGGTCCGGTGGCAATCCTGGTGGTAACTCCGCCGGAAACACATTCGGAAATTCACACGCTACCCGAATATCACCAAGTTCCGGGTGCTCCCTTTGAGCTTCTACCATTGTCGCCAAATTGGCCACACATCCGCCTTTGATCATTTTCCTCGCCCTCGCCGCTGACACGGTCGCCGCGAAGCGCGAGCTTTTACATGCCTGGTATACTAACTCCTCTTGGTTAGGCTCACGAAACGTGATCACCTTGCTTTCACAATCAATAACCACATAGTACTTAGAGAGCCAATCGACCCCCAAGATTACTTTGAAGCCCCACATTTGCTTGGGCACTAGTAAATCTGCCAGCATAATCCAATCACCTATCTGAACTGGACAAGCCAAGCACTCCTCATGAACCTTAAATGAATGCTTTGGTGCATTGACCCACCAATAATTCGGGTTATGCAATATTTTCATGCCATGAGTTTTAGCGAATAATGCACCAATGAATGAATGAGATGCACCTGTATCGAAACAATGCTCTAGCTCTAGTGCCATTAATTGAAATAATACTTGCCACGACATCATCTGGTACGGCAGGCTGCTCCTCTACCTTAGTGGCAAAAATCGGTCCACTCGGTGCTCTAGATCCCTCCGGTCGATGCAGTGACGATGCGTGTCCAGCCGACATAGCCATGGTAACCCCGCAAGCTGTCTCGGGGACGAAGGAACCGATGCCGCCGTCGGTGCAGACAATGCCCATCCCGGTCATTCCCGAATAAGATGTCCTGGTTGGCCGCACTTGAAGCACTTTCCCTCGCGCTGCGGGCAAGTTGACGGTCGATGCTCACCGCCGCAGATAACGCATCGAAAAAGCCTCCCACTCTTCGACCACTGTCGGGGATACCGAGGGGGTTTCTTAGCATTTGGCAGGACCCCGGCACCGCCCGTCACCCGCTTCTTGCCTTTATCTCGATCCTTGTCCATTGCCTCGCGCTCTCCACGAGCATAGGCTCTACCGTTCTCCACCCAAAGCACTCGATCCAAGACCTCCGCAAAGATCGTAAGCTTGAGAATTTGCACCTTCTCGTAAATCCTCGGCTGGAGTCCTCGCAAGAACCAATCAGCCCAGTCTCGATCATCACGAACAACATCCGGGACACAATCAATAATGTGGGAAAACTCCCGCTCATATTCTCCCACGGTTCGATCACCTTGTCGCAACTTGCGGAATTTATCTTGCAACTTTCGCTTCTCGGTGTCGGGGAAGTAGTTCGCAAACATTTGTCTTCGGAACTCCTCCCAAAGCATAGGCAGAAGGTCGGAAGACCTATCCCGCTTCACACGCTTCTACCACACCTTCGCCGTCTTCTCCAAATAGTGAGTGGCGAGGTGCACCTTGTCTTTCTCTAAGGTGTAAATATCCTCAAAGAGCGTCTCAATAGAGTCGATCCACGACTCCACCATCCACGGCTCCACCTTCTCCCCGTCAAAGATAGGTGGATTGAACTTCTTGAACATGACGAGAGCCACCAACGCACGCTCCCGCTCCGCCTCTATAGCCGCACCGTCGGGATTTGAGGTTCCTGAACTGGCCGCTATCGCCGTGACTGGAATAGCCGCTGCGGCCACTCCCTCAACCACAGTTGGCACCACTACAGGGGGTGCGAGATGCTCGGCCCCCACTTGAGCTGCCGCCGCCTGCTACCGCTCCAAGGCCTCTTGGAGTCTTTTCATTCGCTCCTCCTGGCGCATTGCAGCCTCCTGCTGTCGCTACACCACATCGGCTTGTTGCCTCACCACTCCCACGAGTGTGGCCAACTACTCGCGAAGTTCGAAGTCTCCGCTCGCCTCAGCTTGCTCAGGGACATCACTTGTCCCGTCCCGCGCCAATTTGGATGAAGATCGCCTGTGCGGTGCCATCGCTTCCTGAAACACGACAACTTGATTAGTTCTCGACCTGCTAGGTCAAGTACAAAACACGTAACGACTACTCAAATCGGGCGAAAGTCACGCAAGGGCATCTATTCTCATCACTCGGTTTCATGTTGTCGCGCACCAACATGAACACCCTCGATTGAGAATACACCACACCTTGAATCTACCTCTAATATCCGTCTTAGAGGTTTACAACCCGACCAAATCAAATAACTTTCGCCACAAGTGACAAATCCTCGTCTCTCACGAGTCTTTTCCTCTATGGTTTACTATCCTAGGGTCTCCTAGGTCCATCTAAACTATTTTCATTCTCTACTTTATGCTCTGATACCACATTATCTGTCACGCCCCGACACCCGCCTATTTGGTCGGATTCGGAGACGTCAACAGACCGCCAAACGGACAGAGTTTTCTCTGTATGTCCTAGGCGTCGCAATCAATACAATACAAGAGGTTCCATCCAGGAACAGTATTCAACATACATGCAAATTGCATAAGGAAGTATCAAAAACATAAAACAACTAGCTATTACAAGCATTCACATTAGATGCATTTTACATCACAATTACATATTGCATTTTACTTCCAAAATACAATCTGAGTTATTACAATTTTAATACAATTTGGTTCTTTCATTTTTCTATACCCTTAGGCTATGCAGACTCGGGGTACTACTATCTCTGGTCTCTGGGGTAGGGCGCTACCTACAGAGCTACGCCCTTGCCTTGCGCCGCCGCGCCACTCACGTGCGAACCTGTAACACCCCGAAACAACGTGGGGTGAGAACTAACTCCATAGTTCCCAGTGGATATGGCCACCCAAGGGAAAAGCTCGATCAGCAGGTCCAAAGGAGACAAACAACATGTTAGTTCAACAAATAGATATAATAACATCATAAGTTATGCAACTAACATTATCATGCTTTTGCCTCACAAATGCAATCATGCCATGCTATATGCAAATCATGCAACAACGTAACAACATAAGTAGATCTACCGATTCTACTTCTATCTCGCTATCTAGCTCATATCCAACTAGCTGCTAAGATTTCTACTACCTTAGATCCATGTTATTTATCACTAGCCTTTAAGGTTCCATCTACCTCATCCAAGCTAGCCACCCGACTCGGCCTCGAGTCAATCAATTGCGGAATACCGCACTCTATGCGGCTTAAGGTGAAGGACATCTCACTTGCACCTCAGCTTTCAATCCACAATCACATCGCCCAACGGGTCGCCCAGAGCTGCGTACACCCGTGGTCAGGAATCTTTCCAGTGGGAGGGGAATATGCCACACACACCCGCGGCCCAAGACCCCCGATTGGGAGGAGAATAAGCCTCATGGCCCCCTAGCGATCTAAGATTTTTCCGATAGGAGGGGAACATGCCACACACACGAGCGGCCAAGAATCTTCCACAAGCCTATCCTCGAAGTTCACTCGGTGGGAGAGGAATATGCCACACACACCTGCGGCCAAGAACTATCGAGTTCACAAGTCCTGGGATTCCGGAATCCACTTCACATAGCCCAAGGGTTGGTCTTAAACCCTATAGTGTCGACCTATTTAGGTCCAATGTCCTTTCCATCCTAGGTCCAATTGACTCTAGGTTCAATGCCTTTATCACATAACCTAGATTTACTTGACTCTAGGTTCAATTCTCAACCTATGTTCTTTAACACTAGGTTTAATGCCACTCATGATTCACCTATGTTCAACAACACTAGGTTCGATGCCAACCTATATTTAATACCACTAGGTTCAATGCCACTCAATCTACTTGACATCCTAATTGTCTGCATCGAGTACTATAGTTACATGTTCTTGTTTTTCAATGTCGAGTTCTCTAACAACCTAGTGTTATCGACCCGAGTTTACATTTACACAATTCCGGCACATGCTATAATATGTCACCGTGCCTATTTCTTCTAGCAAACATTCCACAATTTGCCAATATGCATATACTTCCTAGCATATTCTCATGATGCCATTATGCATTTACTATCTAGCATGATTCCCATAATGCCAACATGCATATACATCTAGTATAGCCCACAATATCAACATGCATATTCTATTTAGCATTTTCTCATCATGTCACTATTTATATATCTTCTAGCATATTTTTCATAATGCTAACATGCATCTACTTGTCATTTAAGGTAGTTAATACATACATCTCATGCATTTACACGGTATCTACCAATGCATCCATTTATATAATTAACTACCTTTATCTAATATATATATACATCAATGAGAATTCATACTCCACTTTGACATGGAGGCGACCTAGTCGCTTCGGTGAAGCACAACCCACCTATTATCGCGTTCTGATTGCTTGTAGTCACTTGCAATCGGCCTCCCGCGACACTCGTTGTCTGGTTCAGCCCGATCATGCAAATAATCACCAACCGTGCGTCAATCCGCAGCCTCGGGTTTTAAAAGGCTTCATCTAGATGCCGCGATCTAGGAATCCGATTTCGCGATTTTTGGACGTCGCCTCGGCCCTCCAGGCGAAAACGAAGCTTAAATGGTCCTTTTTCCCAATATCTTTGCGTAGCCTCGTCGGATTGCCGAACCGAGGCCACCAATACGTCAGAAAACCTAGCAATTAGGTTTGTATAGGGTTAATCTAGATCAAACCCTCATACATAGCAAAACCCCCTTTTGTAGCCCTAAGATGCTACTATTGCAAGAAACCCCAAATCAAGTTATGATTCAAGCAATAATCAACTATTTAGTATCCTAGGATTTATCTAAAACCACTTATAGAGCATATAAATGAAGCCCTCGCAATCTACTATTAAAAGGCATCAAGCTTACCTCTCCAAGCTTGCTCCAACACAAGGAAGAAGATGGAGATCAACTTCCTTCTAGCCTTCTTCTTCACCAATCTCTCATCCTTTCCACCTTGAAGAGAGAGAGAATGAGAGAGCTTAGAGAGAGAGAGAGGTCTCTTTTTAGGTTGCAAGTAGTGAGGGAGAGAGGCAAATGAGCTCTCTATACCTCATATACACTACCTACTTGGCAGTTTTGCAAATAAACCCCTCAACTTGCAAAACAATGCACTGCCCGTATTGGGCATCTCGCAGCTACGGGGATCGGTCCTTGGCTTGAGGGACCGGACCCTGTAGGTCCAAAATCCTACACTTTTTGGTACTTAGCCAAAATTTCAGCATTTTTTCGTTTTCACTCCGTTTTCGCTCGTTAGGCCTCCGATTCATCTCAAATCGTATCGAGACCCCCAATGCATGTTTTCGAGCGCGTTTAAACCATCTTTTCATCCACGCCTTGCGGGATTTCGGCCAAGATCCAATCATAGCTTTTCGGATTCCGTTTTCGCGCTCGACGCGTACCGAAAACACCCGAACGCTCCCAAACTTCACCGGAACCATTCAAAAGGCTCTCCAAACTAACATACACCGTAACTTCATAATTATAGAAGTTCGGTATGTTACATAGGGATAGATGATTTTCCGAGTTGTTGAGATGTGGCATGTGATACTAGTGTGGTAGAGACACTTGTGACATGATGAATGTAGGGATAGGTGGATTTCCCGAGTCATTGTTATCCCTAGTTGGTAGGGTATCCTCAGTTGACGAGGATTGGATCATACTCACATGGTCTGTTATGCGCTTGGTAGTGGTTGCTCCACAAAAGCAGTGCACTCCGGAGGTGGTCACTTGAGGGGCAGAGGAGTTGTCCCGCAGACAGTCTCGGGTGGGGTAAATCCGGGGTACGTAGCTTCTTACCTATGGGATTTGAAATGTGAGTAGGACTTAGCCTTTTTGGTTAGCCAGTGAGATTGGGTGACATTCTTATGAGTTATGGATGAATCCCAGTAGAGTAGATTGGCATCCCAGTTGGTATCTCAGTTGAGTGGATTTAAGACTGAGGTGCAAGTGAGATGTCCTTCACCTTGAGCCTGCCTTTGCGCGGTATTCCGCGGATGATTGACTCAAGACCGAGTCGGGTGGATAGTTTTGTAAAGGTGGATGAAACCTTATGAGCGGAATTGTAATTGACATGAATGTAAGATAGAAGTAACCTTAGAAGTCAATTGGATGAGATGTGGATAGTAAGTAGAATTAGTAGATCTACTTACGTTATTGCATATTGAGTTGCATGATTGCATTGTTGCATATTGTGAGACATAACATGTATTTTAATACTTGCATATATATATATATATATATATATATATCTGTTGGATATCTGTTGGATTAACATGTTGCAAACTTGCAATGCCTCCTTCAGACCAGGGGGGTCAAGCTCTTCTCTTGGGTGGCCGTACCCACTGGGAACTATGGACAATAGTTCTCACCCTACGTGGTTTTGGGATTTCAGGTTCGCACGCAAGTGGCGCGGCGGCACGAGGAAAGGGCGTAGCTCCGTAGATAGCGCCCTACCATAGAGACCAGAGATAGCATTACCCCGAGTCGGCCTAGCTAGGGGTTGTAGAAAAGCATTATTGTTGTAATCTTGATTGTATTTGGAAGAAAAGAAAATAAAAATATAATATGTAAAAAACATGTGATGTGAATGCTTGTAATAGCTTAGTTGTTTTATATTTTTGATACTTCCTTATGCAATCTCTGCTTGAAATCTGTTCCTGGTTGGAACCTCGCGAATTGTATTGATTTCGACGCTTAGGACGTATAAGAAAAATTCTGTCCGTTCGGCGGTCTGTTAGCCGGGCCGAATCCGAACAAATAGGCAGATTTCAGGGTGTGACACCGGGCATGAGAGAGAGAGAGAGAGAGAGAGAGAGAGAGAGAGTAGAGAGGCCCACCCTAAAATGAAAAATTCAAAAATAAAATAAAATTAAAATAAGGAGATTGCACCACGTCAGCTTAAAATATTGGGGATTGACAGATAGTATTAGAATTAGATATTAATATTAGATATTAGATATTAGATGTATGGTTAGTTGGTTTTTCATAGTTTGCAATTTCTAATTATATAATTTTTTATTTTGTTTTCTATAGATATTTGTTCTTAAATAAGACGCAATGTATTATACCATCCTATGATCTCACTTTACTACTCTATTGTTGGTAAAATGAATTAGTTTAATATCCTATTTTAACATATTTTTGTAAAAATGAAAACAAAGATTATAAATAATAAAGCATTTCATATGAAAGGCTTTTTTATTAAGCATCTAAAAATATGCATTGTTTGGTAAAAATATATAGAACTTATCTGAACTAATTAAAAAAATATTTTTACCACGCAAATTTTTAATTGATTTAATTTAGGCCATCTAATTGTTCTTCAGATTTAAAATTCGGATACATTATTTATTTTTATGGGACTTAATTAGCATATTTCATATAATTTTATGTAACTATAAGTTTAAAAAAATAAGCAATGAGTATAAATTATGTCCAAACTATTAAGTAACTTAAATTAAATAAATTATGTCCAAACTATTAAGTAACTTAAATTAAATAAATTGAATGGCTGAGTTGTAGAAATAAGATGTTGACAAGTTGGGTAGTTGGATCAAAACGAGATTTGATTTAAGTTGTACTACATTTAATTAGCAGGTCTATGGTAGACCTGGTCTACGCACTGTACCCGTCGAAAAGGATAATCTTTTCCTGTTCGCAATAAAAGTGCTATCCAGTTGTTGTACAAAAGAAAGATTAATCCAAGAAAACAAAATTCCCCCAATTCAGCTCTCCCTCCCGCTCTCCGACGATTCGCATCTTCCCCCGGCCGCGAGTTAGGGTTAGGGTTAGGGTCGCATCTTCCCCTGGCCGCGAGTTAGGGTTAGGGTTTTGAAACGTTCTCTTTCGTCTCTACCCGGGGCACCACTGTGCACTCCATTGCCGGGTAGCGTAGCGATGGAAGCGGAGAATAGCAGCAGCGCCGGAGGCGGAGGCGGAGGCGGGGCGGCGCCTCAGCCGCCGGTGGTGCCGCCGTTCCTGACGAAGTGCTACGACATGGTGGACGACCCGGCGACGGACGCGACGGTGTCGTGGAGCGAGGGCAACAACAGCTTCGTCATCTGGGACCCCCACGCCTTCGCCCGCGACCTCCTCCCCAAGTACTTCAAGCACAACAACATCTCCAGCTTCGTCCGCCAGCTGAATACCTACGTCAGATTCCGTCTTTTCCCTTTACTGCTCCTTCTTGCTTATGGAATGTGGATGGATGCTTTTTGCTGCTCTGAACTTGAATATAGGGGTGTTAAGCCGCAGTAGTTGGCGTGTTGGTGCGGGCGATAGCAGTTGTGAATTTCTTTCTTTCTGATTGGTCTACTAGTCCTTCCTGTGGACAACAGAGTAGGAGAAGTTTTAAATCCTGAGTCACAGAATTATCCTTGGATGTCTCTACAGTCGATTTGGATAGAAATCTTGCGAGAGAGTGTTCTTTACAAA
The DNA here is from genome assembly GCF_001540865.1 of Ananas comosus. Taxonomy (NCBI): domain Eukaryota; kingdom Viridiplantae; phylum Streptophyta; class Magnoliopsida; order Poales; family Bromeliaceae; genus Ananas; species Ananas comosus. The sequence continues at coordinate 5,383,921 of NC_033641.1, forward strand.
GAAAGCAGTGGACTTTGGACTCTCTTATATATCTCTGTTCACGGTGCTGCTTTTTTGTTGTGTTTTTTGGTCCTCCCGATCTAAGAAATCTAAGGACTAGTTACTTGTCAATTGGTCTACAGTTATTGCACTGAACCATAATAGTTGTAGATTAAATCTGACGTTATACATCCAGGCAGGAGTTCAAGCTAAATTCTTCTTTGCTTGGCTGGCCATCTCCATGAGATATGTTGCTTCTCACTCGATACTTGTTTCTCTGTGACTTGATGGCTCAACTTCTTGGAGCAGCATCTTGTCAATATTTTGGATGTCTTATCCTTCATTTTGTCTTATCCTTCATTTTGTCTTTCCAACTTATGACTGGACTAACATCAGCTTCTCCTTTTGAATTCCCTCCCCACACCACCCCCACCCACCCAGTGGCATGCTGGATTGCAATAATTAAATAATATTGGTTGGAGATTAATCTAAAAGAGGGTGAGATATTGTCCAGTGTTTGAAAAGGCGCCAGGCGCGGAGAGGCATAAGACTCTCTTGGAGCCTAGGCGCGAGGCGCACGCCTTAAGAAGGCGAGGCACACATTTACTAAGTCTAGTTTAATTTGATGTTCTGCATTAAAAAATTCCAAAATAACCATCGAAAAGTAAAGAAAATGCATGTATATAGTTTAATTTGATGTTCTTGTTGACTTTTCGCTGTTGTTGCTTCTTGTTTTCCTGTTGCCACTGTTGCTGGTTGCTTGTTCTGGCCACCACTGGTTTATTGCCGCTGCTTTCTGCTGCTAGCATAGTTGCTGTTGGATGCTCGACAGGGAGAGGATGTGGGAGGACAAGAGACGAAGAGGAGGGCATGAGCGGCTGATTTTTTTTAGGAATTTTTTTGGATTTCTTTCAAGATTTTTTAATTATCTTATCAGGTTTAAAGTATAAGATGCAAATTCAAAACCCGAAAATCCGAAAACTTGAATTTTTTTGGATTTTTTTAATATTTTATAAGTATCTTATCGGATTAAAGTATAATACGCAAATTCAAAACCTGACAACTCGAAAACTTGAATAAAAAATTCCTGAAAGTTTACATATTGCGAGGCACACGCCTCAGCAATAGCGCAATAGCGCTGTGCCTCGCTATTGCTGAGGCGCTAAGGCCCGCGCCTCGAGCCTAGGCCTCAAGTGTGCCTTTTCAAACAGTGATATTGTCCCTGTATTGGATTGGGTTATTCTTAAGATATAGACTGCAGATGTATTGGTATGGAAGAAAATTTGTGATGACGTAACAATTAAAAAGAATTAATCATGAACAGCCAAAGGTAGTTATTATTTGCGGTCATCCACTACTCGCAATTTGTTACTTTCTATTGTTCCAGCCTATGCAACTACAAGAAATGTTATTTTATATGGGACTCCAGGGATTTAAACTTTAAATTAACAAAATGTGATATAAATAAACATTTGATGCCTCATATAAGATCCTTAAGTAAAATTCATATAAACTATGAGTTGCCACAGGATTAAAACCTTTTGGTGGAGAATGCATGAATTAAACAATATTTAGGCAGCTAAATCTTGATTACCATCAATTACACCTTTTTTTTTTTAATTTAGATAGATTTTGGATGTGCTTGAAGTACCACCATATATACATTGATGATCTTTGTCACATTCTTTATGTTAACATTCTTCTTCAGCTTAGTTCAAGATTGCATACTCAAAATAACCTCTTTGATGCTTTAGAGCTCCCAAAAAACCCCTAGAGCTATTTGGAATTCTGCTTCTATGCTAGTGCAGGAACCTCCACTGGAGAAGTAGTCAACAAAATGCTTTGTGGTGGATGTTCCCAGCATCATTTCATAGCATCGGATCTGAAGGTCTTTTAGGAATTTTTGTGGCTCTAGAGCATTGAAACAGTTGTGTTTAGAGTTACTTTCCCAAACTAGGCCTTGAAAGGATGCTATGGAAGTTGTATCTAATAGAAATGATGAGACATATATGTCATGATATTCACTTTACTCCATAAAGATACTTATAGAACTGATTTAGAGGAGTTGTGGGTGTTGAAATTTTTGTTATTTTGTTCCTACAAGGCTTATCACATTTCTTCTTAATCATGCTTTTTAAATGATCGGGCACGATTAGCACTGATTATATTTTGGTGCCGTTTCTTATAGGGAAGGTACTAACTATACATTTGACATTATGAGATTGTCTAAACTGCAATGTCTTTTCACTTGGTTACTCAGTCGTGTCAGACTTGTGGTAAAAAACTTTTACCCATTTTAGTCACCATGTCATGGCATGCTATTTTAGTCACTGTTAATCAATACATGATGTCATGGCATTCTTTACTTGGATAGGACAGATTATTCCATTCTATGCCATTTTGGATATCAAAATACTGATTACGTGAATTAGCACCGATGGCAATAAGGGTAATTTGAGCATCCTCTTGTCACCATATGGATTGAAAATATCACCCGTTAGTTCATTTGGCTTGTTGCAGGTGTCCAAGTTTCATCTGATATCTATTTTGTTGCTATCTTTATGTTTTAGGCTTGAGATCCTGGCAGTGTTTAGGTTTTGGTGTAGAATCCAGAGTTTCGTCTATCGAAGTTTGGTGGCTTTTCGGTAGTTTTATCGTTCAGTTTTTTATGTCTGTAAAGGTTTCTAATTCAAATACAATATAAATACAAGATAATTAAAAGAATCGTACAAAGCTTAATTTCTCAACATTTTCACATATTGAAGTGGTGTCTTATTCTATTTTGACGGGAAAAAAAAAAAGTTGCTGACTCTTATTCTCCAGTCTATTTACAAAAATCAAATTATGATACTCCAGTCTATTTACGGAATCAAATTATGATGAGAGAAATGGTATTAAAAGGTCCATATATGAATCAAAGTTCACATTATAGCTTCTTTCCTGTCAATTTGAAAAAACTTCTAGGGCTGAATCCTTTTTAGATCTATTCTAAGTGAAATCAGAGTGTTACTGGTTTAGAATTGGGTGTAGACCTTGTGTTTGATCAGTTTGTCCAACGAGAGTTTGTGTTTCAAAGTTTTAGAAGAAATTTAAACCATGCTGATGTTAAGTTATTTCCTCCCATGTTGGCCACTGGAACAGCTCATAACTTATCACCCTCTTTGTTCTTATCAGGGGTTCCATAAAGTCGATCATGATAGGTATGAGTTTGCCAATGAGGGATTCCTAAGGGACCAAAAGCATTTACTAAAAACAATTGTGAGGAGAAAACCCTCTCATAATGCCGCTCAGCATCCACCTTCACAAGCAAAGAATACATCTGTTAATGCGTGCATTGAAGTTGGAAAATTCGGACTCGAGGAGGAAATTGAACGACTTAAGAGGGACAAAACTGTCCTCATGCAGGAGCTAGTAAAGCTTCGGCTGCATCAACAAAGCACTGACCATGAATTACAAAGTTTGAGACAGCGTCTTCAGGGAATGGAACAGAACCAGCAGCAGATGATGTCGTTCTTGGCTATGGCCGTTCAGAGTCCAGCTTTTCTGGCCAAGCTGGTACAGAAGAGTGGGAACAGCAACAGGTGGAAAACAGAGGCGAATAAGAAAAGAAGGCTTCCTGCATTGGAACAGGGCAATAATATAACTTATCCAGAATCTTCTTCTTCCGACGGACAAATTATCAGATACCAGCCCCTAGTGACTGAATCATTTAATTCATCCATGCCACCATCAGTGCCTAATTCTCATATCTCAGAGCAATTGCAAAACATGGCAAATAGTGCGAATAATTTATCGGAATGTGGGGATTTTATTTTGCCAGATTATTTGGAACAGCTTTTAGCTAGCCCGCCATTGGATAATGGTGTCGGGCCTGACCCAGAGTCCTTGGGCATTCTAGATCTTTCGATCGATGATTTTGACTTCTCGGAGCAGGACATTCAGATGGAAGTGGCACAGGACATGGTTCCTGATGAAATTAATGGAGGGAGTCAGTCGAGACCTGAGATGGATCACGTACATGGGCAGTTATAGCTGTTTACGTTGTCTTGATCATGTAGGAATCTTGTACAGATCTTCGTTTCACTTAGAAGATTAATCATAGGTTGCTGGCTGCACTTGCAAGGTTCGTATTTTTTTATATAGCCTTTCAATTTCTTTATTAATTTTTTGAATGTTATTATCATCAAATCGAATCGCACCGCTTGCCATCCATGCATATTTTCATTCTTTGGTTTTCCATCAAATCCGTTTTGTTGATGAAAACATGGCAAGTTGATAAGAATAATATCGTGGGATGCTGAGTTCAGAGCATGAAGATGCTCCAACTTTTGGTGCTAATATGTCTGGAATACTTTTGACTTGTTAACTAATATAGATGAGGCCTTCTTTTAATTTGTCTTCTTTTGATACATATGACTTGGGCGCTCCGAAGATAAAGACTGTATGTTTTCATGTTTTTTCCCCCTTTCTTTTTGAATAGTTCAGTAGAACATCAAATATTGGTATTTGACTGCCTTTGCAGATGAAATAGTTATTGTTCTTAATTTCTGAATGTAATTTATTACCCCTTGCTATCTAACTGCATATCATTTTAGGGACTTTGCAATTGAGAACCATATGGACAAGATTGTCCTTTGGAAAGTGTGAGGTTATTGGTTGAATTTTCGTTAAATATCCTGTAAGGCCAACTTATATCTATGCAATTTTGTGGAATAGCTCTGGTAATTTTATACATCTAGGTTGCTTTTTGCATGGCGCTTTGATTGGAAATACATATGTACATAGATTTTCGTTTAGAATTAGAATGAGAAGTTTTATTTTATTTTTTATTTAACTATTAAAAATTCAAATGATCAGTGAGCTAAACATACTATTGCTTTTGCAATATACATACTGTTGCTTTGCATTACTAATGTTAAGTTCAACAAAGAAAAGTGATCGAATTCTGCTTGCTAATTGACTTACAAACCAACTAAATCGAATTAAAAGAATCGTGTTCCCAGTTTTATTCAGGTCATTTACCCGTTGTGCATCATCTTCTAAAAATCGGAATGTGATGTTGCGGGCAGTCGACCCACTACATAGTGCATATGTGGTATGCCCGTGCATATATAGTTTTTAAACATTAAAATATTAAATATTTACGTGAAAATATATTAATAAACCTTTCAAAAGTAGGAATAAACAAATGTGTCATAAATTGGCTGAACTTTTATGAAGAATAATAAATTTTTGGGTAAGCTGTCATTTACCATCTAGTCATTCCAACAGGCCAACATTTAAAAAAATCTAGCATGATAACATCTAACAACTACAAAAGCACTAACTAATATTTATATGCATAATTATTAATAATGCCACAAATTCTTAACATGTAAAATAAGAAAGTTTATATTTATATGAAAATAGTTACATTTATATGCATAATAATTAACATACAATATTTATATGAAAATAGTTACATTTATATGCATAATAATTAACATACAATATTTATATGAAAATAGTTACATTTATATGCATAATAATTAACAAAACTTGTATGAAGATAGATATTTGTGCATGTATAATCATCAACAAATGATTCCATCTAACACTGCATTTCAATCCCACTTGAAAAGCAAAAAATCTTTAAAAAAAATCAATCCCACCTTAAATTTAAAAAACTGAAAAAAAATTGCTGCATATGGACCACATATGTGGTCTGACTGTGGATTGCACGGTATATATACAGTGCGCTTGACGGTCCGAAACGCATATGCGGCCGCATAAACCACTTTTTGGAGTCTTGGATCTGAATTTCATTAACCCATTTGTAGTGCAGCAATGCTTTCATAAACTTGATCATTGAAAAATATCCGACTAAGAGAAGAGAGAGAATATCACGGGGAGAAAAAGAAAGAGACCGTAACTCAATGATCTAAAGGGTGGTTTGACCACAAGACTGAGACTTGATGGTGGTGGTTGGTCAAAAGTTGATCAAATGTTCATGCGGTTGCTTGCAGCTTTGACATAGTTTTGTTTTGCAATTATAAACAGAACTATTATAATAACAAAATAAAAAGTTGAAACCTGTATATAAATTTTAAAAAAGGTAGAGACAATATATTAGTTAAGGGAATTTTGTACAAACAAAATCAGTAGTTAGGTTCTGTATCTTTTCTTACAGAAATGGACCAGTACCTTTCAGAAGTAAAAAGAAATTGCTTCAACCATTTATATTAGCTAATTTAATAGTTCTAGCTTAGAAAAAGTACATCCACTACTCATACATAGACCAAACAAGGGCACAAATTGGCATCACTACTCGATTTCCTTTGGTACATTTTCTTTCTGAAAACAACAAATTAAAGGTTGCAAGCGAATTCTGTAGAAGGCTAAAAGCTGTTTTTTTTTCCTTTCTTTTTTTTTTTTTTTTTCCCTTTCAGTGACTTATCACTGTTCTGATATGCCAACATTGGAATAAATTGAACATCAGGAAAAATAACTCAATCATGTTTCCAGTTTAATGTATCTTTTCTTGTTAGTAATTTAATGCTTTAATGTCCTTTATTCTGCCCACTTCTCTATGCGGTGAAATTAGTTGCTATTTGTTTTGGTTTTGATTTATTATGGCGGAAAAATGAAAGTAATGCAAAATACTATTCCAACCCTCTTTCTTTGCTTCTTTGATCAATTAGAAACGTATCCTGAATACAAAATATTTTTGATGCAAACCGAGAGGTTGCCAAAATTGAATTTTCAAGTTTGCTCTTGTTTAAAGGTATTTCTTGAAATAAGCTAGATTCAATTTATCGATTCCGGCGAACTTTACTATAATTAAAACAAGGAAGCAAAAATTTCAGCAAGACGAAAAATTAAATCGAATTGAAGCAAAACTAAGATAATGATAAACCTTCGATATATGAGATAATAACAACCAACTGAAAATACATATAATAGTTCCAAAAGGTGAATTCGGCTTTATCGGACTTAAAAGTTTTAGATTTGGTTGTTTGGCAAATATGGTTGGTAATGGTGGAAAGCTAGATTGAAAGGGGATAATAGGATATTAGGAGATGAGAGATACAAAAAGTGCATCATTCACACGATTGCGGGGGATCCACGATCGACGAGGAGGGCGGTACACCATGGGTAGAATTTCGGCAACGGGGAAGAAGAAGATGAGGTAGTAACTTGGAAGAAAAGGGGGGGGTAGAAGTAGAAGTCGATCTTGTCACGAGAAGAAGCGACAACGATCAAGTCGAGGAAGAAAACGATCTTGGCGCGAGAAAGAAGCGTCGATGATCTCACCGGAAAATAGAACACCAAGGATAAAGAGTGAGAGTAGAATTTTCGATTCATCCAAAATTATATCCCTTAAGGCTTCAAGAATCATGTATTTATAGTGTTGAGAGCCCTCTAATAATAAATTATTGTTTTTTCGTTTTCAACACAACACGGTCACCCAAGATTCATGCATAGAAAACGAATCAATTTTGAAAATTTCGAAGGTCTTTCTGGGATTGTTTTTTTGTTTATGAGAGAAAAGGGTTTGGGTTAGCCAAATCAACTAAAACTAAATTATTTAAGTCCGAATCAAACACGAACCTACAAAATAAAAAAAAATTGCATTCGAAAGAAAAACGAGATTTATTTGCTTCATCAATTTTCCAAAACCATAGCTGCTACAACCGATCAATGTCCCTTTATCTCATTGTAAA
>NC_033641.1:5394102-5414102 GCF_001540865.1 Ananas comosus
ATTATTTATGTTAAGTTCTTACTCTTCCTGTCCTGCTCTTTGGAAAGATCGAACACATGATGTTCCCTTCGATCTATTTCTTGATTTCCCCATGAATTGTATGCTTATGACAATAGCGACAAAATTTTCTCAATTCTAATCGACTGGGTGTATTGTGGCGATTCTTTTGAGTAATATATCTAGAAATGCCCCGCGATTCCTTATTGACACTATTTCGGACACAACTGGTACATTCCAAAATAACTCTGACTCTGACATCTTTACCCTTGGCCATGAACCTCCTTTAGATTTTGGATCGACTTAACTTAACTCTTCTATTTTCGATCCGAACCGAAGAAGAAGAAAAAAAATCAATAGAAGTTACTAATTAGAAATTCCATTTCTAAACATTTCGTTGTAATTCTTCTTATTATCTTATCTAATTAATTTATTATCTAATTAATAGAATATGTATTAATATAGTATATATTAAGTTAAGTAATACAAAATAGAATAATAATTAAGTAATACAATTTCTTTCTAACTATCCATTATTTCTATCCTAAATCCCAATATTTCATTTAAGTATCTTCTTTCTATGCTATGATTTCGTGGAGCCTGCCCTAGACTGGATACACGTTTGAATTTTTTTTCTGTTTTCCAAAATTCGATCTTGGATCTACCGGATTTTTTATGAGGTTCAATACACTTTTTCTTTCTCTTTCCTTACTATCCTAAAGGATTGAAAGGGAGAGGCGAAATTTTAGTTACGTCATGTGGAATTCTATTTCTTCATTTCTTCGCATATCAATAACTAGAATGAAAAAAAGGGGAATGACAGGGCATCTGGGAATAAACGATTAATTTCTATCAATAGACCTGCTAAAGACCCAAACCATAGAGTAGTTAACACAGGTGCCACGGAGAGATATGTTTTTAGATCTCGCATTGAAAATCCTCCTTCTTTATTGTAATACATATATTGTCAGATGCTGTAGTTCAAGATCATTTTTATTTATTTTTACGCGGATTTCCTAACAAAAATGGATATGTACAATGAACCAATAGATGAGATTTTCCTGTCACTAAAAAAGAAAAAGACGACCTCTTCTTCCTGAGCATTACGGATAAATATTCATTATTTTTTATATGTTAGGTTGGGTTTCAGATGTATATAATTCTTTTATTATATGAAACCAAAAACAAGAAATGACAAGAAAGTTCTATATAGATAGAGGAGAAAATAAAGATGTGGAAAACAAGACAGGTATTTTGTACAATGACACTGTACAACAATTTTGAAAAGGGATGTAGCGCAGCTTGGTAGCGCGTTTGTTTTGGGTACAAAATGTCACGGGTTCAAATCCTGTCATCCCTACCTATGACTTCTCCTATGGGCAGTAACGAGAGATTAATTGCGATCAATTAAAATGGGGCATAATCTTTCATTTTTGGATACTATATGTATGCGAGATGTGTGAGAAGTTAAGTGGAAAAAAAAAAAAAAAAGATTTTCTTTGAAAGCGCTCTTAGTTCAGTTCGGTAGAACGCGGGTCTCCAAAACCCGATGTCGTAGGTTCAAATCCTACAGAGCGTGATTCCGTCTATCTTATGTATGTCGAATCACAATAAAATAACTTACCAAAACAAAGTTGAATTGCAACTGGAATTTGACCTCCTCCCTGTAGGAGGTCAATCAAAAAAAGAAATGTTACTCAATCAAAGGTCCAACTGATCACCACGTCTGTATTGTAAATATGCAGTCACAAATAATCCTGCCAAAGTAATAGGAATTAGACCTAAGACGATTCCAAATAGAAAAACTTCAATCATTTCGGTTTGTTTGAGGGGATAAAAAAAAGGGGTAAGATCTATCCCTAAATATTAATCTGAATTATCCGCGAATCTCAATGACCAAGAAAAAAATTGGCAATTGGTGTGGGAAAGAACCATAGAATATCTGGAATTACCGAGAAATATTTTTCTGAATTATTTATTCAATTCATTTTCAAATAAGTCGTATCTTGTTCAAACCAATAAATAGAGCTGGGGTTATAGTTAAAGCAGCCAGTATAAAACCGAAATAACTAGTTATAGTAAGCATGAAAGGGCTTTATTAGATATGTTTTTTTTTTTTTTCTACATATGTTGATAAAACACTTACCTAAGTTTCCATTTTTCCCAGATACGAGGGTAATAAAAACCAATTAAGAGAATTAGTTTAGTTCCAATGGAAAATTCATGATTCATCGGTCATTATAGATAATACTAAAAAAAGATAGAGTGACATAACATAGGTAGAAAAAAAAATTGATTCATCAGATGTGACATCGACCGATCCTGTGATTCCGAATCAACAGGTTCATTGTGCAATTTTTGAGTTGAGTAAAGTAATAGTAATAAGAACTGTGTCGTGTAACTTCATTCGAAGATGAAATTCAATTTTCATTAATTTTGGAATAAAAGAATTGGATTTGAAAATAGCTTCAATTCCATTTTTTTGGAGCGAACGACCTGATACTACCTTATTACTTATTTTAACTCATTGCATTCAGTATAGTAATAAATAGGTTAGTTAATTACCCATAATATATCGAATAAGAAGAAAAAAAGGTGTTCCACCATCCATCGATGGATCTATCGAGAAACAAAAACTTTTACTTTTTACTTTATTTAATTATTTAATTGAAATTTTCAATTTAAATTGACTTTATTTTTGTTCTCTTTTTCGGGTCCAAAAGTCGATTCGAAGACGAGCCACCTCAATTATCCTTTTAGGTTCCATATTCCGTCTTTCCATATCATGGAGTTCCATACTTGTAGTTTGGTCAAGAAAGAACCTTTGTCTTGGACCTAATCCAACAATGATTGCATCACGAATATTGATTGTTACAACTATGTTTTCTTTCTTTCATTAAATATGATCTAATCTAAATAGTAGATACTATTACTATTATCTACTACTATTATCTACTATTATATATATTTATATATTATCTACTAATTTATATATTATCTACTATTATATATATATATATATATATATCTTTTTTTTTATATATTATATATTCTTTTTTTATTTATTATTATTATTTTTTATTTATTATTATTAATAGTTACTAATTATAGTTATTAATTATTTTTTTTTTTAGTTAAGTTATAAGTATTTATTATATTATACCAACCAATTACTTGAAATGAAAGGATTCGAATAAAACTTTTAACCAAAAAGGGTTAGATTTCGCATATAATTGAATTGTGTCAATACGATAATATCTTTCATGAATTATTAGAACCCATTGATCATTGACTTACATTTTCCCAAGATCCTTACTTTCTATTATGAAGCCAATAAGGGAAACCTTATAAGAAATTTGAGGGTTTTCTATTGATCTGTTGAATAGCATAACATAAGTTATCCATAGATAAGGAACAAAAAAAGAAAAAAGGAATTGTGTAGCATTTCGGTACCGATCAAGGCTGCGTTGCTGTGCCAGAGGAAGGATAGCTATACTGATTCGGTATACTCGAAATACACCTTTGGTACAAAATTGACGATCTCACAAAGATGCAATATCAGTAGTTTTCTATTTACTGATCCCATCTTTCACGGAATCGATTCCCCTTTTTGAATGTACAAAAATTTGTGGAGCTCAGCATGTCTGGAAGCACGGGAGAACGTTCTTTTGCTGATATTATTACCAGTATTCGATACTGGGTTATTCATAGCATTACTATACCTTCCCTATTCATTGCGGGTTGGTTATTCGTCAGTACGGGTTTAGCTTACGACGTGTTTGGAAGTCCTCGGCCAAATGAGTATTTCACGGAAAGCCGACAGGGGATTCCATTGATAACCGGCCGTTTTGATTCTTTGGAACAACTCGATGAATTTAGTAGATCCTTTTAGGAGGCCCTCAATGACCATAGATCGAACCTATCCAATTTTTACAGTGCGCTGGTTGGCTGTTCACGGACTAGCTGTACCTACCGTTTCTTTTTTGGGGTCAATATCAGCAATGCAGTTCATCCAACGATAAACCTAATTCAAATTATAGAACTATGACACAATCAAACCCGAATGAACAAAATGTTGAATTGAATCGTACCAGTCTATACTGGGGTTTATTACTCATTTTTGTACTCGCTGTTTTATTTTCCAATTATTTCTTCAATTGAGAGAAAGAAAGAGAATAGTAGTAATTCTCTTATCCCATTCGGATAGATACCATCCTCATAATTATCCATGACTGTTTTTGTCTCTAGCATGACCACTTGATGAAATGTGGAGGAAAGTGGGGGAAATGGCCGATACTACTGGAAGGATTCCTCTTTGGCTGATAGGTACTGTAACTGGTATTCTTGTGATCGGTTTAATAGGTGTTTTCTTTTACGGTTCATATTCTGGGTTGGGTTCATCTCTCTAGTAATCGTATGAGCCGGATTGTAGACATGAAAAAGTAAGAACTTAGCGGGTCCTTACCCTCCTTTGTCTGATTAGAGCGGAAAGGGCCCGCGGAGTTCTTAGTCTTATAACGAGACTTTGATCTATTCCATAACCTACAAATTGGTTAGTTATCCAGTCAGCATAATCAAAATATTATATTTGTTTTGTAGAAATGACAAAAAGGATCCTTTGCTCTGATGTTTCAAACCACTCTATTCTTTTGTTTCTTAATGATGTTTGTGAACAATTGAATCTAGCGGTTGATTCATAGTTCCTGCCCTTCCCCCAAAATATTAACTGGAAGCAAGAAGAAAGAACGAATCAATCGATTTTATCTATAATCCAATATAATTATTATATTGATTTCTAGGGATGAGACATCCTGCAAATCATTTCTAGACTAAACTAATAGAACCTTAATCAAAACTACTCTAAAAAAAAAAATAATTATTATTTTGATACAAGACGACACAAGAAAAAGGAATTTTCTTGTGTCGTCTTGTATCGAATAGAAGATTAGGAAGACTAGTAATCCTTCCTAAAAGTATTTGTTCCTTTCATTTTTCCCATCCTTGCCTTGTATTCTCTTCTTTTGTATTTGTTCGGATGCCTATTGTTTATTACTAAAATGGAATACAAGTAATGAATTCCAGGCGTCCTGCAAAACAAAAAGAGTATAAACAAAGCAAGCAAAAGGATTTACAGAATTTTTTGATCATACATAATTGTATCGATGGACAAAAAACCGGCACTTTTTACCAAATGTTAAGGAATCTCTGGACCTAAAAATTGATTTCGTACAATTGAACTTTTTCAAACTGTTTCTTTTTAAGAACCAAAAAAACTTGTGCCAAAATAACAGATGCGAAGAAGAACAAAAGGCCTTGGACGCGTAATGGATCTTGAAGCACTATTTCTGCATCTCCCTGACCAAACCCTCCTACATTGGGATTGCTTGTTAATGGTTGATCAAGCTTGATGGATTCACCCTCTGAAACAAGAAGTTCTGGCCCTGGAGGTATAATATCAACCACTTGACGTCCATCCGATGCATCAACTATGGTTATTTCATATCCTCCCTTTTCTTTTCGTACTATTTTGCTTACTATACCTGCTGATGTAGCATTATAGACTGTATTGTTACTCTTGCTACCATCAGGATAAATCTGACCCCTTCCTCTGTTCCCACCCACATATATGGGATATTTTAAGAAGTGAACGTCTTTCTTCGTAGCAGGGTCGGGGGAAAGAATGGGAAAGACGATTTCACTATATTTTTGACCCGGAACAGGACCTATCACAAGAATATTTTTTTTATTGGGACGATAACTCTGAAAAGACAGATTTCCTATCTTTTCTTTCAACTCAGGAGAAATACGATCGGGGGGGGCTAATTCGAATCCCTCGGGTAAAATAAGAACAGCACCCACATTCAAACCCCCTTTTTTACCATTAGCAAGAACTTGTTTCAGTTGCATATCATAAGGAATTCGAACAACTGCTTCAAATACAGTATCAGGAAGCACAGCTTGCGGAACTTCAATATCCACGGGCTTATCAGCTAAATGGCAATTAGCACATACAATTCGTCCAGTTGCTTCTCGTGGGTTTTCATAACCCTGCTGCGCAAAAATGGGATATGCATTTGAAATGGATGCTCGAGTTATTACATATATCATGATCGATACAGAAATGGATCGAGTCATCTGTTCCTTTACCCAAGAAAAAGTATTTCTATTTTGCATGTCCAATCATGGATCTCGGAATTTCTACAATAAATTAGATAGCGAACTAGTAAAGTTCCCTATGCACGAGTCTGTCATTGTACTGGAATAGTTGTACTGGAATATAGGACGAATACCTTGAACCGGTAGAAATAAAATATAAAGAATTAAGTAAGATTCCAAATGCTTTCTTTATAAAGGAAGAAAGATTCTGATTTATTTGATTGATATCAGGAGATCAAATGAGTTCTTCATTCATTCATTGAATGATAAATGACTACAAGCGAAGGAGATACACGATTTAAATAACGGAAAATCCAATATTTCACAATTGTATCTAGAATAACTGGAAAGGTGGAAACAAGACCAGATATAATTTGATCGTTATGAGCCAATCCAAAATCGTTGTAGAACGAACCAATTATTAGTTCCCAACCATGAGTTGAGTGAAATCCAATCCATAAATCAGTAACTAAAAGAATCGAAAAAGCTTTTATTGTGTCACTTAAGTTATAGAGGAATTCCTGAACCCAAGAATTAAGAATGACAAGTTCCTCATTACCCAAAATAAAATAACCACTTAGAATAGCGAAAGAGATTATATTTGTCGAGAAATGCAAAATGATATGGAGATGATATTCATTGTGTGTTTTGACCAATTGTATCGTTTCCTTGTGTATTCCTATACGAAGTTTTTGTATATGTGTCTCCGGGTACTCCTTTATCATTTCGTCCAACAGAAAGAGTTCTTCTAATTCTATGAATCTTTCTAGAACGTTTTTCTCTTGAATGATATTCAAGAGAGTTTCGGATTGCCCGGTATTCCACCAATTAGTAACCCAAAGCTCCAGACATTTATTAAATGAGAGAGAGACCCACCAGGGCAAAAATACTATAGATACAAGATATGGGAAAGAAGGCAATGCTTTCTTTTTTTTCATTTTTTATCTGTGAATTGAATTGTTAATGAACCTGCTTCATTCGTTGACTCTATATGATATTTCTCTGAAGCACGAGTTCTATAACAAGGTATTGAACCTATGGGTCTATTCTATTCATTCCAATTTTTGTGTAAAAATTGAGTTTAGTTCTTGGATCTAGAAGGAATATAGAAATGGGATAAGGGTCCGTCCTTTTCGGATAAAAATGCAAAATCTATATTATTCCCAGATATCTCAATTGGGCAAATTCGAAGCAATTTCATCCTCATTTGTTCCTTTCTATGAATACTCGAAAACCCACTTAAAATAACGAATCGTATTTCGAAACGAAAACCCCCCTCAGTTAATTATTTCGAAATGTTTCATCGTCTAGCCACAACCAAGGAAAAAGGGTATCATCAAGATTTTGGGCCTAAAAAGATGAGATGAATTACGTATTACGAAATACATGTTCGGATATATTTGATGAATCCCTACTTATTAGATTATCCTTTTTTCTAGTAGAAATCTTCTAGTAGAAAAGAATTGAGTTGGGATCCATACGCATACGAAATACTTTTGGTATACAAATGGTATACAAAAATTTCTTCTTTTCTTAATTATAGTATAGTTTATTATAGTTATTCCATATACGCCCTCCTGCTTTTTTGTTTTATTCTATGGGAGTCGCCACGACAAAGGAAGGAGGAAATAGAATAATCTAACATGTTTTGTTCGAATGAACATTCCAAAAAGACTTCAATTGTATTAAAAAAGGAATTAGCAAGTTCCTCCCCCCATGCCGAGAAAACATTTATTCTTTATTGTGTTCAATTCATTTCAAAATACTTCAATTGGTACGCGCAAGAAATAGGCCAATTCGGCAGCTTTTTGTTCAATTTCTCGTGGAGTAAAATTCTCATCAGTACGAGTCAAGGGAATGGCCCCTTGACCTCTGATTTCCATATAAAGGACACGACGAGGATAAAGACCCTCTTTAACCTCAATTCTGATTGATTGGATATCTCTCATAAGGAAGCGAAGGAAGATGCGACGATTTATTCCAGGAAATCCCCAACGAAAAATGCACACAATTCCTTCTTTTCTATCGAATCGGTCATAACCACTACCTACATTCCACAAAATTGTGCACCACAAATAGGAGCTAACGAATAGACCTGCGATCCCGTAAAAAGACATCACGATTCCTTGTGGAAAAAAAATAATTTGCTGAGATGGAAATACGGATATCAGATTCCTACCAAGATAACTGGAAGTTCCAACCGCTAAGAATCCTAGTGAACCTAAAAAAAGGATACAGGCCCAGCAAAAATTACTTGTTTTTCGAGACCCCCTTATAAGTTCTATCCATATATGTTCTGATCGCCAATTCATACTATACTAGATCCAGTTGCATTCGATTGGAATTGAGAGAATAACCCAAATTTGACTTTACCTTTCTTGATCCCGAAGTAACTTTCATCAACTAGCGCTATTCTGATGTGGAGTAATTGGTTAGATACATTGACTTTCTATTAAAAATATTTACTGATCCTTTTTAACCAGCTATGCCCTGCATATATATACATGCATTTATGCGGATATCATGTATCCGCATGCATAACAGTTCTTTCATTTGTGTGTGGAAAGAGCCACATTATGATACAGTGTTGAAATAAATTGATAAGATTTGGTCCCATTGGATCTAGACAATCTTATTTTTTTGGACATGAAGAGATAAAGAAGCCATTGCAATTGCCGGAAATACTAGGCCCACTAAAGGCACAAAAATAGAGGGTAAGTTGAGATCTGTCATAGAATGGGTGCCTCGATTTAATATTTGTATCTATATATTTGTATCTATTAGAAAGATATCTTATGATATGATAAGTATATCTATTATAAGTAATATTAAGTAATATTGACTATTGTATTTTATATAATATGAAGTTTGAATAATAATATTCAAACTTCATATTATACTACTAAGTATATATAAACAATTAAGTATATATAAATATATACTTTATAATAAATATAAGATTTCCAAATAATATTATTTGGAATATTATTATTTGGAAATTCAAATTATTATTTGGAAATCTCAAATAGTAATAAAATAAAAAGAAAATAAAAAAAAAAAGATAGATAATAAGTGCAAAAATGTAGAACTAAATTAAGTGTACCTATTCATCTTTCTACACGAATATAGATAGGATAATCTTCTTTTACAAATTTTATTATTCTTCTTCTCCCATCCTTATGTTCTTTCTATCTTTCTTTCTAATCTAATAAGGAGTTTCTTATTAAAAAGGAGTTTTCTTATGAAAATTAAGTTCATTATGAATTCGCGACTCTAAATAATACGATCCAACAAACGGGGATTCATAGTAAAAATGCGATATATATAGAAATTTTTTTATTCCATATCCGTATTTGCTATTTCTTTTTATTTTGATCTTCTTTTTTTCATTATTGTCTATCTTAATTATTGTCTATCTTAATTAATACGTAAGATAGCCAGATAAAATTCTTTTTATTTCCCCAAATTCGAATTCCTCGGAAAGAGAAATTCACCTTTTTATTTTATCCTGTTGATAGAGGTTCATAATACCTAATCATGAATAGGGGTAAGATAAAAAATAGATCTGGATCTGGAAGAAAAAAAATTATCCGAAACTTCTGACTCTTACTAGAAAGTGTAACTTATATCACCAAAGAACATTTTTCTTAGTTTTTTTTATTACGATGAACTAAATACTTGTTCGCTACAAATAAAATAACTGAATCTAGTGCTATACTTTAATTTTTGGAATTTTGATTCAAGGGAAAGAAACCATGGAGCTGAAATAACTCACTTAGAACACCTTTTAAAGGATTACGTGGTACGATTGGGTCGAATAAGCCTTTATGGAATAAATACTCAGCCGCTTGTGAACCATCGGGTACTGTCTTATTCAATGTTTGTTCAATTACTCTTTTACCCGCAAATGCAATGTACGCATTAGGTTCAGCAATAATGATATCTCCCAACATACCAAAACTGGCTGTTACTCCACCGGTTGTAGGAGATGTAAGGACTGATACATAGAATAACTTTTTAGTGGATTGGTAATCATATGAAGCAGAAGATATTTTAGCCATTTGCATCAAGCTCAAACTTCCTTCGTGCATGCGTGCTCCTCCAGAAGCACACACAATAATGACAGGTAGAGATCGATTAGTAGCATACTCAATCAAACGAGTGATTTTCTCACCTACTACAGATCCCATACTACCTCCCATGAACTGAAAATCCATAACCCCAATTGCTACGGTAATACCGTTTAGTTGACCTATGCCTGTTTGAACAGCTTCAGTTAAACCTGTCTTTCTTTGATAAGAATCGATACGATCTTTATAAGGTTCCTCTTCTGAATGAAATTGAATGGGGTCCATAGAAACCATATCTTCATCCATAGGATCCCAAGTGCCCGAATCAATCGAAAGTTCGATTCTATCTGAACTACTCATTTTCAAATGATATCCACACTGTTCACAAATATTCATTTTTGACCTAAGAAGTTTTTTATAATTTAATCCATAACAATTTTCGCATTGAACCCATAAATGTCTGTATTTTTTATTTATATCGAAATCATTAGATCTTCCTCTTATATTGAAATCACTGCCATTATTACGAGTTCGTATACTAAAACTTCCACTTTCACTACCACTTACATTTTCAGTACAAATGAAACTATAAATGTAACTGTCACTGTAATTGTCAGTACCACCTGAAATGGAACTATTAATACTGACTTCAAAACGAAGATAACTATTAATGCAACTATTAATGTGATTAGTCCAACTAGATTGAGTATCATACATGTAATGATAATAGTAGTGATTGTTTCTCTTAGACCCCCTATTCAAAAAACTAGAAAAAAAACCTTCTAATTCACTCAGAAAAGAACTATCATTGTCAATCTCAAAACTATGATTTTCAATATCAAAATATACGGAATAACTGTCACCATTACTATCCCTAACTAAAAAAGTGTCATCAGAGATCAAACTCCAAATATCCCTGATACCAAATAAATAATCAACATTACTGAAACTATAACTAACACTATCACTCCAATTTTTCTCCGTATCATTTAGAAGGGGTTCATCACTTCCACTGGTATGGCCAATAGCATCAAGACTTTCCATCGATTTACTTAAACCATACCTATGCTCTAACTTCTCGTTAGACAACATCGAATTGAACCACCATTTTTCCATAGAATCTTTCTGCCCCCTATTTGATGAAAATACAATAGATGAATAGTCATTCGATGAATAATTATTTTACTATTTTATTTCCTATCAGAATTAAGCATATGAGGATTAGGATTGTTAACTAATAATAAGTGAGTATTGAAAGAAATGATTCTCTTTTTTTTGGAATCCGAGATATCACTTCAATATCTATCTATATAGATAGATTCTTTTTTTTTTTTCAATTAAAATACAAATTTTCATCGAAAAGAGAAATAGTTTATAAATAAAGAATTCGTTCTCGCATAACCTTGTATCATATAATCAAATAATAAGTTTATATTGCAACATGGAACGAAAAAGACAATATACAGGATGAGTAGATTGGATAGAGGGAGCCCTTACCTTAGCTTAATCTAAGGCCTGAAACTACGAGATATAAAATGATCCACTAATCCTATGGATCCTTAGGATTAATTATGGATTGGATCCAAAAATAAAGAAATATTGAGTTGTTTCGTCTTCGTTCTATTTAGATCTTGTATATACTTGTATATTGTATATACTTGTATATATAGTATATAGGTCTGTACATGTGATATGAAAGATATATGCAAATATATAGTATGTTATGTTAGTAAGCTCATTCTTTATTTTATTCGGCTCAATCCTTTTTTTTAGGAAAAGATTGGGCCGAGTTTAATTGCAATCAATTAGGAGAACAAAGAGGAATTACTAAACTCTACACGCTTAGTTTTTATCTTTCTATTTCGTTTTATCTAGCTTATCTACCGGTTCGAAGTCGAATTTAATCTGTTTCCATACTTCACAAGCAGCGGCTAGCTCAGGGCTCCATTTGCTAGCTTCACGGATAATTTCAGCACCTTCACGAGCAAGATCACGTCCTTCATTACGAGCTTGTACACACGCTTCTAAAGCCACCCGATTAGCTACTGCACCAGGTGCATTTCCCCAAGGGTGCCCTAAAGTTCCTCCACCAAACTGTAGTACGGAATCATCTCCAAAGATTTCGGTAAGAGCAGGCATATGCCAAACATGAATACCCCCTGAAGCCACAGGTATAACACCTGGCATAGAGACCCAATCTTGAGTGAAAAAGATACCACGACTACGGTCTTTTTCAATAAAATCATCACGTAATAAATCAACAAAACCCAAAGTCATCTCGCGTTCCCCTTCCAGTTTACCTACTACTGTACCAGCGTGAATATGATCTCCACCAGACATACGTAATGCTTTAGCTAGTACACGAAAATGCATACCATGATTTTTCTGTCTATCAATAACTGCATGCATTGCGCGATGGATGTGAAGAAGTAGGCCATTGTCGCGGCAATAATGAGCCAAACTAGTATTTGCAGTGAATCCCCCAGTTAAGTAATCATGCATTACGATAGGAACTCCCAATTCTCTGGCAAATACGGCCCTTTTGATCATTTCTTCACATGTACCCGCAGTAGCATTTAAGTAATGTCCTTTGATTTCACCCGTTTCGGCCTGCGCTTTATAAATTGCTTCGGCACAAAATACGAAACGGTCTCTCCAACGCATAAATGGTTGTGAGTTCACGTTTTCATCATCTTTGGTAAAATCAAGCCCACCGCGTAGACATTCATAAACCGCTCTACCGTAGTTCTTTGCGGATAATCCCAATTTTGGTTTAATAGTACATCCCAATAGAGGACGACCATACTTGTTCAACTTATCTCTTTCAACTTGGATGCCATGAGGCGGGCCTTGGAAAGTTTTTGAATAAGAAGTGGGAATTCGCAGATCCTCCAGACGTAGAGCTCGTAGGGCTTTGAAACCAAATACATTACCTACAATGGAAGTAAACATGTTAGTAACGGAACCTTCTTCAAAAAGGTCTAAAGGATAAGCTACATAAGCAATATATTGATTTTCCTCCCCGACAACGGGCTCGATGTGGTAGCATCTTCCTTTGTAACGATCAAGACTGGTAAGTCCATCAGTCCAAACAGTTGTCCATGTACCAGTAGAAGACTCGGCTGCTACCGCAGCCCCTGCTTCTTCAGGCGGAACTCCGGGTTGAGGAGTTACTCGGAATGCTGCCAAGATATCAGTATCTTTGGTTTCGTATTCAGGAGTATAATAAGTCAATTTGTAATCTTTAACACCAGCTTTAAATCCAACACTTGCTTTAGTCTCTGTTTGTGGTGACATAAGTCCCTCCCTACAACTCATGAATTAAGAATTCTCACAACAACAAGGTCTACTCGATATGGATTAGGCATGAATGAAACCTTTAACAAAAATCTTTCAAAAAATATTCAATATTCAATTAATATTATCAACTCATTAAAATGTTATGTTAAAACGGTTTGTTATTAGACCATGTATTTGATTCACCAAATACATCATTATTGTATACTCTTTGATATATATAGCGCAACCCAACCCAATCCTAATCTTTGTTTTGCAGGTTTATAATTGAATTGATCCCTTTCTTATTTTGAATCTAAATATCTAAATACTGAGAAAAATTCCCCCTTGACAGTAATATATGTTGTATATGTAAATCCTAGATGTGAAAATAGGCATAATTCATCCACGAAAGGGTATAATATAAAGACGGAAATCTATATGAAAAATCCAAAATAAAGAACAAAGGCCAATAAGATCCAAATAATAAATCATAAATCGAGTTCGGGTTCGAATTCCATAAGTAATATAATATGGATCTTTTTTTATATAATGATAGAGAAATGAAACACATTTATTCACGATTTCATCTACTTGCAATTTTTTTTTGAAAAAAAAAAAAGATTGGCTGAACTTGAAAATTTACTCATTGAATGAGTAAACGAGTGAATCGGATTCGGTTGGGTGGTACCAACTAAATCGAGTGCTATCTCCCATTTATCTCTTATTGAATTAACTGATCAACTTGCTATCGGACATTTATTTTCGATTTGGTATTATTCCAAAAAGGATTTCGACATATTTCACTTTATTATAATTATGAGAATCAATCCTATTACTTCTAGCCCTGCGGTTTCCACACTTGAAGAAAAAAACCTAGGGTGTATCGCTCAAATTATTGGCCCAGTACTGGATGTCGTTTTTCCCCCGGGCAAAATGCCTAATATTTATAACGCTTTGGTAGTTAAGGGTCGAAATACTGTCGGTCAGCAAATTAATGTGACTTGCGAGGTACAACAATTATTAGGAAATAATCGAGTTAGAGCTGTAGCTATGAGTGCTACAGATGGGCTGATGAGAGGAATGGAAGTGATTGACACGGGAGCTCCTCTAAGTGTTCCAGTCGGCGGAGCTACTCTCGGGCGAATCTTCAACGTTCTTGGAGAGCCTGTTGATAATTTAGGTCCTGTAGATACTCGCACAACATCTCCTATTCATAGATCTGCGCCTGCCTTTATACAGTTAGATACGAAATTATCAATCTTTGAAACAGGTATTAAAGTGGTAGATCTTTTAGCTCCTTATCGCCGTGGAGGAAAAATCGGACTATTTGGGGGAGCTGGAGTAGGTAAAACAGTACTCATCATGGAATTGATCAACAACATTGCCAAAGCTCATGGAGGCGTATCTGTATTTGGCGGAGTAGGAGAACGTACTCGTGAAGGAAATGATCTTTACATGGAAATGAAAGAATCCGGAGTAATTAATGAAAAAAATCTTGCAGAATCAAAAGTAGCTTTAGTCTATGGTCAAATGAATGAACCGCCGGGAGCTCGTATGAGAGTTGGTTTGACTGCCCTAACTATGGCAGAATATTTCCGGGATGTTAATGAACAAGATGTGCTTCTATTCATCGACAATATCTTTCGTTTTGTCCAAGCAGGATCAGAAGTATCCGCATTATTAGGGAGAATGCCTTCTGCAGTGGGTTATCAACCTACCCTTAGTACAGAAATGGGTTCTTTGCAAGAAAGAATTACTTCTACCAAAGAGGGATCTATAACTTCGATCCAAGCAGTTTATGTACCTGCGGACGATTTGACCGACCCTGCTCCTGCCACTACATTTGCACATTTAGATGCTACTACCGTACTATCAAGAGGATTAGCTGCCAAAGGTATTTATCCAGCAGTAGATCCTTTAGATTCAACGTCAACTATGTTACAACCTCGGATCGTTGGCGAGGAACATTATGAAACTGCGCAAAGAGTTAAGCAAACTTCACAACGTTACAAAGAACTTCAGGACATTATAGCAATTCTTGGGTTGGATGAATTATCCGAGGAGGATCGTTTAACTGTAGCAAGAGCACGAAAAATTGAGCGTTTCTTATCACAACCCTTCTTCGTGGCAGAAGTATTTACTGGTTCCCCAGGAAAATATGTTGGTCTTGCAGAAACAATTAGGGGGTTTCAACTGATCCTTTCCGGAGAATTAGATGGTCTGCCCGAGCAGGCCTTTTATTTGGTGGGTAACATCGATGAAGCTACCGCGAAAGCTATGAACTTAGAAGTGGAGAGCAATTTGAAGAAATGACCTTAAATCTTTGTGTACTGACTCCTAATCGAATTATTTGGGATTCAGAAGTGAAAGAAATCATTTTATCTACAAATAGTGGCCAAATTGGTGTATTACCAAACCACGCCCCTATTGCCACGGCTGTAGATATAGGTCTTTTGAGAATACGCCTCAACGACCAATGGTTAACGGTGGCTCTGATGGGTGGTTTTGCTAGAATAGGGAATAATGAGATCACCATTTTAGGAAATGATGCGGAGATGAGTACTGATATTGATCCACAAGAAGCTCAACAAGCTCTTGAAATAGCTGAAGCTAACTTGAGTAGAGCTGAGGGTAAGAGACAAGTGATTGAAGCGAATCTAGCTCTCAGACGAGCTAGGACACGAGTAGAGGCTGCCAATGCTATTTCCTACTAGTCAATACATCAAAATAATCAAAAGAAGTTTTTTAGAAGTTCTTTATTATACACCACATTTAGATTCTGCCAATTGAAGACAATCAAGTATAATCTGATACAACGAAAAAGGGAAGATGAGTAGAAAAACTTATTAGATACCATTGCATTGACTCCGGTATCTAATAAGTTCTACCTACTATTGGATTTGAACCAATGACTCCTGCCGTATGAAAGCAATACTCTAACCACTGAGTTAAGTAGGTAATTTATCACCGCAAAAGAAGACCCATCACCTCGGGGATTATAGATAGAATATTATTTTTAAGCAATACCAATCTGTTAACAGTAAACGGATCGGAGAGTTATCATGTGGGATTAGGGAATATCCATCTTGACAAGAAATTATCTATATGTTAAGATATCTATGACAAGGGCTATAGCTCAGTTAGGTAGAGCACCTCGTTTACACGTGCGCCAATGCTTTTCAAGGGAGCTTATTATGCAATGAACATAATTGATCTTATTGAAAAATCAATGTCTTACTCCATAGATTCGAGAGAACAATAGCCTGACAAATATTTGGTTCGGTCCGATTTTGGTGCGAATTTAGGTGCCAAATCAAATAGAACCCGTCATTGATTTGATAGTTGATAAGGTAAATACCCAGCCCATTCAATGCTAGGCATAATGAGTATAAGGGCTTCAAAAAAACCTCTTTTCGTCCTATGAACTTTAAGGTGTATGAAGTCTCATATTCGACTCTTGCAGCGGAACGATAGAGATTCCATTTAACTTAGGTTGATCTAAGCCGAAGGCAGACCTAAGTCAAGGTAACCCTTCTTTGAAACACTTTGGTATTGCTACTAGATCTGAATACAAATAATGAATCAGAGCACATGGAGCCAGCTCATTATCTTCCTGTAAAGAAAAAATATGGTGGACTAACTGATCTTTACATCAGTTGATGAAAGAGCCCAATGCAACAAACAAAATGCATGTTGGGTCTTTGAAACAGTTCGAATCATTTCGATAATAATAAGTTTGATCGGTTTTACCGAGAAGGTCTACGGTTCGAGTCCGTATAGCCCTAATACATTCTATTTGTCTATTTTTGTATAGACATTCTAGTTTAGTTTAGTATAGTTTTCATTTCCTCATTAGTACTTGTTTATAGACTGGACAGACCGTTGGTTGTTTCATAGAAATGAAATGAAAGCATTACCACATATTCATGTAAATACATAGGGACCTGAAAATAAAAAAAAAAAATAATTCATTCCAATGGATCTAATCAGATCAGTATGTGTCAAATCTAGGACAAGAAAAAGAAAGAAAATATAATCGTTCGATGCATTAGATTGTGTTTACGTATTCGTATTTGTATAAAATCAATAGAAGCAACGACGATCCTTTACCTGGATTTTAATGAAAAGAATACACAATATTCAGAAATCCCTAGACATCTTTAAACAAAAAAAAAAAATAATTCATTCCAATGGATCTAATCAGATCAGTATGTGTCAAATCTAGGACAAGAAAAAGAAAGAAAATATAATCGTTCGATGCATTAGATTGTGTTTACGTATTCGTATTTGTATAAAATCAATAGAAGCAACGACGATCCTTTACCTGGATTTTAATGAAAAGAATACTTCGAATATGTTAGAAATCCCTAGACATCTTTTACCCAAAAAATTTTTTCGGTTTTGATAATAACTATGTTATATTTGATATTATTTTTTTGATAATATTTCATTATCTTATTTCATTTTCTTATTTATACATTATATAAATTATAAGTAAATATATAATGTTATATAATGTATAAATAAGAAATATTTCGAAATATAAAATACAAAGAAATAAATATAAGGAAGTATCAAGAAAAAAACATAGTATTACTATTCATTAGAATACATTAGTAATAGAATATTCTATTAGGTTAGATTAGTATATTTTAGTATTTAATTAAATTACTTTTATTATTTAGAATCTTTTATTATTTAGAATTTGATTATTTAATATTTTTTATATCTTATATCTATTTTTTTATAGAGAATAGAGAAAGCGAGACAAAGTGAGAGAGTTTTGTTTGTGTAAGAACGCCTTATGTCTACACCATATCTAAATAGAATCGAAATCCAAAATGGAATCCCGATTCCGTTGGATGAATCTCTAAACAAGACATGCCACACAGCAAACAAACTCTGAACTATGCACTTTGATTTGATTAAAATCAATTCTTGTTTCACCTAGGAAAACAAGTTCTGGATGAATTGACAATGCCAACTCGAATAATTCAGCATATTCCACATTAATAGGAGTACATTTATGTTTCTGCTTCACGAATATGATATTTTATGGGCATTTCTAATAATATCAAGCGTTATTCCTATCTTGGCATTTGTAATTTCAGGAGTTTTAGCCCCGGTTAGTGAAGGACCAGAGAAGCTCTCTAGTTATGAATCGGGCATAGAACCTATGGGGGACGCTTGGTTACAATTCCGAATCCGCTATTACATGTTTGCTCTAGTTTTTGTTGTTTTTGATGTTGAAACGGTCTTTCTTTATCCATGGGCAATGAGTTTCGATGTATTGGGTGTATCTGTATTTATCGAAGCTTTAATTTTCGTGCTTATCCCAATTGTGGGTTCAGTTTATGCATGGCGAAAAGGAGCGTTGGAATGGTCTTAACTGAGTATTCAGACAATAAAAAAAAAAAGGAAGGAAAAGATTACATTGAGACAGTTATGAATTTGATTGAGTTTCCGTTACTTGACCAAACAACCCCCAATTCAGTTATTTCAACTACATCGAATGATCTTTCGAATTGGTCAAGACTCTCCAGTTTATGGCCGCTTCTATATGGTACCAGTTGTTGTTTCATTGAATTTGCTTCATTAATAGGCTCGCGATTCGACTTTGATCGTTATGGGTTGGTGCCAAGATCAAGTCCTAGGCAAGCGGACCTAATTTTAACAGCCGGCACGGTCACAATGAAAATGGCTCCTTCCTTAGTGAGATTATATGAGCAAATGCCTGAACCAAAATACGTCATTGCTATGGGGGCCTGTACTATTACAGGAGGGATGTTCAGTACTGATTCTTATAGTACTGTTCGGGGAGTCGATAAGCTAATTCCTGTGGATGTCTATTTGCCGGGCTGCCCACCTAAACCAGAGGCAGTTATAGATGCTATAACAAAACTTCGTAAGAAGATATCTCGAGAAATATTTGAAGATAGAACTGTATCTCAACAGGAAAATCGATGTTTTACTACCAATCACAAATTTTCTGTTCAACGCAGTACTCATACTGGAAATTACGATCAAGGATTGCTCTATCAATCACCATCTACTTCAGAGATATCTTCTGAAACATTTTTCAAATCCAAAAGTTCAGTATCTTCCTACGAATTAGTGAATCAGGCAGGGTTCTTTTGTGCAGAATAAAAAAGAGCAGGTCAATCTTTGAAAATTTCATTGTAAATGTGAAATACTTATACAAATGTGGGAGAGATCAAGACAATGCAGCAGAATCGCTTATCTGATTGGCTAGTCAAGCATGAGCTAGTTCATAGATCTTTGGGCTTCGATTACCGAGGAATAGAGACTTTACAAATACAAACCGAGGATTGGGACTCCATTGCTGTCATTTCATATGTATATGGTTACAATTATTTACGCTCTCAGTGTGCCTATGATGTAGCACCGGGCGGATTTTTAGCTAGTGTGTATCATCTTACAAGAATACAGTATGGTATAGATAAACCAGAAGAGGTATGTATAAAAGTATTTGCTCCA
>NC_033641.1:5416602-5419102 GCF_001540865.1 Ananas comosus
TGATTATGATTGATGAAATATTTTTTAATAATTTTTTAATATTATTTTATTATATTTTATATTTATTATTTTTTTATTATTTTCTTTTTTTATTATATTTTATTATATTTTTTTTTTTATTTTAATTATTTCTAAAAAGAACTTAGCTTAGAACTTCTAACTTCTAGCTATAGAACTCTATTAATTAGTTTAGTTCATATGAAATTAATAGCTAAGATCCGACATTTTCCGGAATTCCTATACAATATTTCTTACGCTATTTTTCTCTTATGCGAGCCCGCTTAGCTCAGAGGTTAGAGCATCGCATTTGTAATGCGATGGTCATCGGTTCGACTCCGATAGCCGGCTTTTTCTCTATCTATTTTTCCGAGATTGATAATCTCTCCTTTTCTTCAAATGAAATGCTGGATCAGCGATCTATTATGTCGTGGTAACTTGCAACTATTAATAAAAATGGATTAGAGCAATTAGATCTCTACAGAACAAATCATCAAACGGAGCCTCAACTTCCTATATATATATACAAAAAATCCAGATGTTGATACAATTCATTTTTTTTGTAGTACTTCATCAGTCGATTTTGCTTTGTTTATCCTTTAGTTCAGTTTGAATTTAGATTTATTGTGTAAAATGAAATTTCAATAAAATAAAAAAAAAAGGAGTCTTTATGTCTCGTTACCGAGGACCTCGTTTTAAAAAAATACGCCGTCTGGGAGCTTTACCAGGACTAACTAGTAAAAGACCTAGATCCGGAAGTGATCTTAAAAACCAATTGCGTTCTGGGAAAAAATCGCAATATCGTATTCGTCTAGAAGAAAAACAGAAATTGCGTTTTCATTATGGTCTGACAGAGCGACAATTACTTAGATATGTACATATCGCTGGAAAAGCCAAAGGGTCAACGGGTCAGGTTTTACTACAACTACTTGAAATGCGTTTGGATAACATCCTTTTTCGATTGGGTATGGCTTCGACCATCCCCGGAGCCAGGCAATTAGTTAACCATAGACATATTTTAGTTAATGGTCGTATAGTGGATATACCAAGTTATCGTTGCAAACCCCGAGATATTATTACTGCGAAGGATAACCAAGGATCAAAAGGTCTGATTCAAAATTCTATTGCTTCATCCGCCCATGAGGAATTGCCAAAACATTTGACTATTGACTCATTCCAATATAAAGGATTAGTAAATCAAATAATAGATAGTAAATGGATCGGTTTGAAAATAAATGAGTTGTTAGTCGTAGAATATTATTCTCGTCAGACTTGAACCTAACAAAATTAAGAAAGAAAGGTTCATAGAATTTTGTCCCCTTTTCGCCGAACTAAATAGATCTAAGGGCCTTAATCCATCCGCATTTTTCACCTATCACAAATGGATCAACAGTAGGATTTTTTTTTTTTTTCTTTTTTGCTCTTTCCTATTTTATAACCACAGTAATTAGGAATAGAGAATTTCTATCAAATAAAGGTCTTATTGCTGGAATAATGGTTTCAATTGTTATTTGATTTGATACATCGTGGTCGATAACGTTGGTGAATTAACAGAAACGGAAAGAGAGGGATTCGAACCCTCGGTAAACAAAAGCCTACATAGCAGTTCCAATGCTACGCCTTGAACCACTCGGCCATCTCTCCTACATAATCTTATTATTGGCCAGAAACTGAGTGAATAGCGAGTTATTCATATTACTGCAGTACAGGTACGACCGATCACTAGTTCCATAGGAAGAATTCCTTTCCCATTTAATATTTCTCAACAAAAACTTCTCTCATTCATCAGCTACCCCACGGATCTATTCCAAATTTATGAATCGTCCCATGGATTTTGATATTTCGATTGTATGGCGTGGTGTATACACGTTATGCAAACAGAAGGTATGCTTACTCTACTCTATTTTTTCATGGAATGATTATTCCATTCTTTTTTCTCTTTGGATCATAACCAAATCAAAACTTCTCGAGTTATCAGAATCCGTAGTAAAATAAAGTCCTTGGTTATTTAACTTAGATGAAATAGTAATAGTTCCGCTCATTGGTATACTACAAAAATGGGAATGAAATCAATCTGATTCCAATATCTCATATCTTTCCCAAACAAAAGGGGACAATTTAAGCGGAAAGCCCATATCTATTTATTAGAATAAAATTAGTCTGTTTTTATGTTATTTCGTACTGTATAATTCCTTTGCTTTGTTTGTGGGATAATTTTCCCCGAGGGGTAATGAAAAGAATTCTAGAATGGATTGCTAATTATGCCTAGATCTCGTATAAATGGAAATTTTATTGATAAGACCTCTTCAATTGTAGCCAATATCTTATTACGAATAATTCCGACAACTTCAGGAGAAAAAAAGGCATTTACCTATTACAGAGATGGTGCGATTTGATTCTTTTTTCTTGTTTTTTTTAGCCCTCACCTCAGTCTTACGAGAAAGAGACGCGGTTCGGTATAGAAAGAACGAAATTCTTGAAATAAACCTACGCTCGGTGAAGG
>NC_033641.1:5424102-5426602 GCF_001540865.1 Ananas comosus
GGCCCAGTGAATATCGCTTATTCCGGTGTTTATCAGTGGTGGTATACAATCGGATTACGCACCAATGAAGATCTTTATACAGGAGCTCTTTTTCTATTATTTATTTCTGCTATATCTTTAATAGCGGGTTGGTTACACCTACAACCCAAATGGAAACCAAGCGTTTCGTGGTTCAAAAATGCTGAATCTCGTCTCAATCATCATTTGTCAGGACTTTTCGGAGTAAGTTCCTTGGCTTGGACAGGACATTTAGTTCATGTCGCTATTCCCGGATCCAGGGGAGAGTACGTCAGATGGAATAATTTCTTAGACGTATTACCCTATCCCCAAGGGTTGGGACCCCTTCTTACGGGTCAGTGGAATCTTTATGCCCAAAACCCTGATTCGAGTAGTCATTTATTTGGGACCTCCCAAGGGGCGGGAACTGCCATTCTAACCCTTCTTGGGGGATTCCATCCACAAACGCAAAGTTTATGGCTGACCGATATTGCTCATCATCATTTAGCTATTGCATTTATTTTTCTCATTGCTGGTCATATGTATAGAACTAACTTCGGGATTGGGCACAGTATCAAAGATCTTTTAGAAACACATATTCCTCCGGGGGGTCGATTAGGACGTGGGCATAAGGGTCTTTATGACACAATCAATAATTCGATTCATTTTCAATTAGGTCTTGCTCTAGCCTCTTTAGGGGTTATTACTTCCTTAGTAGCTCAACATATGTACTCCTTACCTGCTTATGCATTCATAGCACAAGACTTTACTACTCAAGCTGCCTTATATACTCATCACCAATACATTGCAGGGTTCATCATGACAGGAGCCTTTGCTCATGGAGCTATATTTTTCATTAGAGATTACAATCCGGAGCAGAATGAGGATAACGTATTGGCAAGAATGTTAGACCATAAAGAAGCTATCATATCTCATTTAAGTTGGGCCAGCCTGTTTCTGGGGTTCCATACCTTGGGCCTTTATGTTCATAACGACGTCATGCTCGCTTTTGGTACTCCGGAAAAACAAATCTTGATCGAACCTATATTTGCCCAATGGATACAATCTGCTCATGGTAAGACTTCATATGGGTTCGATGTACTCTTATCTTCAACGAATGGCCCAGCCTTCAATGCAGGTCGAAGCATATGGTTACCGGGATGGTTGAATGCTGTTAATGAGAATAGTAATTCACTTTTCTTAACAATAGGCCCTGGCGATTTCTTGGTTCATCATGCTATTGCTCTAGGTTTGCATACAACTACATTGATTTTAGTAAAAGGTGCTTTAGATGCACGTGGTTCCAAATTAATGCCGGATAAAAAGGATTTCGGTTATAGTTTTCCTTGTGACGGCCCAGGACGCGGCGGTACTTGTGATATTTCTGCTTGGGACGCATTTTATTTGGCAGTTTTCTGGATGTTAAATACCATTGGATGGGTTACTTTTTATTGGCATTGGAAACACATCACATTATGGCAGGGTAATGTTTCACAATTTAATGAATCCTCCACTTATTTGATGGGATGGTTAAGAGATTATCTATGGTTAAACTCTTCACAACTTATCAATGGATATAATCCTTTTGGTATGAATAGTTTATCGGTATGGGCGTGGATGTTCTTATTTGGACATCTTGTTTGGGCTATTGGATTTATGTTCTTAATTTCATGGCGTGGATATTGGCAAGAATTGATTGAAACTTTAGCATGGGCTCATGAACGCACACCTTTGGCTAATTTGATTCGATGGAGAGATAAGCCGGTGGCTCTTTCCATTGTACAAGCAAGATTGGTTGGATTAGCCCACTTTTCCGTGGGTTATATATTCACTTATGCAGCTTTCTTGATTGCCTCCACATCAGGAAAATTTGGTTAATTTAGTTATTTATTGTTTTTTTATGTACTGTATCAGCAACAATTTCATTTGTTTCGATGGAGGGGGAGGATACGCCTTCTTATATTTTTACATCTAGGATCCGAACTGTATCATTGATAATAATAGGAACTGAACATTATGGCAAGAAAAAGTTTGATTCAGAGGGAGAACAAGCGGAAAAATTTGGAACAGAAATATCATTTGATTCGCCGATCCTCAAAAGAAAAAATAAGCAAAGTTTCATCGTTGAGTGAAAAATGGGAAATTCATGGAAAATTGCAATCCCCACCACGTAATAGTGCACCTATACGTCTTCATCGACGTTGTTTTTTGACTGGAAGACCTAGAGCTAACTATCGAGACTTTGGCCTATCCGGACACATACTTCGAGAAATGGTTTATGCATGTTTGTTACCGGGCGCAACAAGATCAAGTTGGTAAGGATAAAAATATCGTTTCATATTTGTATAGATCTCTATGATCTATGATCATAGAAGGGCCCTCTTTACCATTCTGTATAAATGGACTATTCTATTTGTATAGATATGGTAGAGGGGCGTATCCAATCTTTCTTCGCCCATTAGTTCCTAGTTCTTTAGCGCGGAGTAGAGCAGTTTGGTAGCTC
>NC_033641.1:5431602-5436602 GCF_001540865.1 Ananas comosus
CATAGGAGTTCAGTCAGGAACAATAAATTGGATTTACTCCAAAAGTAGATAAGATTATTATTTTGAATTTTGGAAAAAAAAAAATTCTATAAAATCATAACATAAAAGTAGGAAAGACTTTTTGGATCTAGTCATACCATTAGACTATATTGACAATTCCAAAAAACTGCTCATACTATCATCATAGTATGATGACGGTCGGGCGTATATGCCCCTATCGTCTAGTGGTTCAGGACATCTCTCTTTCAAGGAGGCAGCGGGGATTCGACTTCCCCTGGGGGTAGGGTACTATGAAAGGAAGTTGATCATAGATTATCAATAAGCCTAGAATGAATTCTTCCTGGGTCGATGCCCGAGCGGTTAATGGGGACGGACTGTAAATTCGTTGGCAATATGTCTACGCTGGTTCAAATCCAGCTCGGCCCAATAATTCACCGCTCCATGAATATGATATAACCAATTTGTCTTCCATAAACGGAAATGCCTAATCCGTAGAAATAAAGAGAAAGAGTCAATTTTTTTTTTTCTCTATCCCAATTTTTCTCTTTCTGATCTTTCTAAGGATCTAGTTCATGATACTTTACTTAATTAAGTAAAGTATCATGAACTAGATCCGTAGAAAACAGAAAGAGACTCTTATAATCTACGGATCTAGCATCTAGTTCATGATATATAACTAGTAGAAGATCAGATTCGATGAAAAATTGTCGTAAAGATAATCTACGTTCTAGCATCCCAATTATTATAGAATATCCAAAAGATCTAGATCATGAAAAAAAAAATTCATCACTTATGATCGGTATAACAAGATCTACAATGATCATGAACAGATCCTTAGAAATCAGAAGAAATTATATGTAAACTATTTCAATAGATCCTTAGAAATAAAGTCAAACTCATCCCAGAAAGTTCGATAGCGAAATTCTAGAAAAAATTGACACTAATTAATAACGGATCTGTACATGATAAACTTAACCAATTCATGACTAGATCCTTAAAGATCGAGTTCATGAAATCTTAATAGTATAGTATCATCAACAAGAAGCATAAAATAGAATAGAAACAGAAAGAGAAAAATCTCTTTTCTCTTTATTCTATCTAGTTCATGATACTTAATTAATAAGTTCATGAACTAGATCCAGATATAAGCAGTCAGATTATCACAATTAACACTATCCTTAGATCTGATTCTCATCATTCTAAGGATCTAGTTCATGATACTTAATAGTAAGAATGACTAGATCATGAAAGAGAATTGCATCCTTTCTCTATCCGATCTAAGATCATGAATAAGTAATATGAACTAGATCAGAATTAAGAGAAAAAATCTCTATCCGTATTAGTCCTAATTAAGTAAAGTATCATGCACAAAAGAGTTTCTCATGATCATCCACTGGCAGTAATATTATGGTACTAGTAATCCGTGTCGCTCTCATAGCCCATATGTGGCTATCAGTATATCATTCCTTCTACATACGACGACTACAAGACTCATGTAACATTAATATGTATGCCACACCTCGATTGTAGTTCAATTGGTCAGAGCACCGTTGGAAGTGCGGGTTCGAGCCCCGTCAGTCCCGAACTAAGGATCCGGTGAATTTATCAATTCATCTCTCTCTTTTCACGGAAAAGGGGGACAGGAAGCAAGATCTAATCCCCAGTGGGGAGGGATCCTTATTTCTTTTGTTTTTTATTTCGCATTTATCATCACACAAATACGGATACGGGAATTTCAAATCTTTCCACTACTCCCGATTGATAAAGGAGAGACATATCATATGTACATTAGTACAATCGGTGGTATTACTATATTCAGTATTTTAAGAGATACCATCCTCGTCTTACTTTCTTTTTCGATTGTTCTTGATCCATGAAATGGAGTAGAGTGATCCTATTTTACCGGGAGTACATACACAAATTGTATTCGTTTATTGTACGATGGACAATGAACTTAACATAATTACCTCGACAGAGTACTTTTCAGGTTAAACCACACCTTTTCTAGTTCTGACTTTGTTTGTGTATCCTCAATGACTAATTGTAAACAATCTATCTCATTCTCATTCAAATTGCAGACATCATTTTTGATGTATGCGTTCCAGTACAAATAAATACAAGAAAGAGGATACTAATAAAATAAAAGAAAAGACCAAGCAAGGACCCTTTTCAGTAAATTTGTTGGAATATTTGATCTTTTTTATTTAATCCCCCCCTTTTTCCATCTCACCTCGTTTGGGTCTGTGTGTGACCCATAGAATACCGGTCATATAATACCTCATAATTGTAAGTATAATACACAGGAAGGAGAGTTGTATAAGATAAGGAAGACAGTAGGTTATAGAAAAGAAAAGTGGAAGAGGATGAAAAATGCAATGGGATTCCTGATCCAATAAAAAATCCCATTTCAGAATTGGTATGGATAAAGGATCTTCCTATGTTATACTATTCAATTCTCGACGATGAATCGATTTGATAGATCAGATATTGTTATTCATAATATTGATCCGATTCGGTATCATCAGGATCAATTCATCCCAATGAATTTACAGGAGTTAAATTTCTCATCTCTATGGGATTACATCCCGAGTTATTGCGAAGAAAAAAAGAAATAATGAAATTATGGAAGTCAATATTCTCGCATTTATTGCTACTGCACTGTTCATTCTAGTTCCTACTGCCTTTTTACTTATTATCTACGTAAAAACAGTCAGTCAAAATGATTAATTTGAATCTGAATTATTAGTTCTTATCAATCCTTTTTTCAATGATTGAAGAAATGAAAGAAAGGGATTAAAAGAAAATTCCAAGTCTTAAATGAAATGATCTGGTTGGAATCATAAAGAGTGGTAGAAAGGACTATATATAGTCCTTTCTACCACTCTTTAGAGTATTTTATATTATCTAATATTGTATACAATGATATTATCATGTATAGTTGTATTGTATACAGATATAGACTTTATCTAAATGGAGGGTTTATATAGATCAATTTACAATATGTATGTATATGATATATTAGATGTACATCTAATATAAATAGTAGACTAGTACATCGAAATAGCAGTCTAATTCTATTTCTTTTTTTCGCTACATCCACTCGATTTCGATCAACCCAAAATAATCTAAGGCCTATTCTTCTAATTCCTGGGTTTCTTATAATTTTATATATAGGTTCCGGGATCCATCGAAAGAATCAATAGAGGAAGAATAGTATGGGAATATACTATAGCAAAAGAAAACAAAACCAAGGAATTTTTTTTTTTGATTTCCCATCCCAAGAAGTCATTGATTGAGCCATTAACAGATCATTTACGAAGTTCTATGGTAACTTCTTCAGATTTTGAAAGGAAGTAGATTAGTAAAGGGGACTCGGACCATTTTTTATGCTTAAACATGACATTAGATGAGTCAAAAAAGCATAAAAGAATCTCTAGGAGTCTAAAATGTTAAATGTGTGATATGTGGTGGATCGCTCAGCGGAAGAAAGATCTAATTTTATTATGTGTAGAACCTCTTTGGACAACCACTAGTCACTTCCAGTAGAAAGTAGGTATCGTCGTAATCTAATAGCAGAACGATTTGTTCTTAGAACAGTGAAAGTAAAGAAAGAGAGAAACAAATAAAGAAAAAACTAGGGATTGGTTTTTTCTCATTGTAATATCCATAATTCTGGTAAGAACTGGTTTATCCAAATAGAATATTTAGGAGGAATTCGGTTGGAAAAAATTTCCTATCATGCGTAGATTTGAGTTTTGAAATACAACTAAACTATAGTAATCATTCATTGTTTGATCGAATGGTTATTATTCATTATTGTATTTTTTTATTCATTATTGTTTTTCCAGTAGAATTTTGAAAGAGAGACATTTTAAAAATAAAGCTTCGCAAAACGATCAATTAAACAATTGATACAATTCGATTACTCAATCGATTACTCAATCAATTATTAATATACCTAGAGTCCACTCCTTCCCCATACTACGAGTGAAAGGGAAAATGTAAAGACTACCATTAAAGCAGCCCAAGCGAGACTTACTATATCCATGTGAATTATATCTCCTATTTCTATGAAGGAATTATTCCATTATTGATCAATAATCATAGTAGAATCAATGGCGCAGAGTCAAAATAGGATTCTGACTTAAGGCTATTGATAAACCAATTCAATGAATCCGCTCGTAACAGATTCTTTATAGGATTTCTGGTAGAATTGGGAAGTATTAAGTAAAAATACGATACACACACCTTTTCCTTGAAAATAGCAAAGGAATGCTCCTAATGGAACATGTGGGAATAGTAAGACCTATTGTTTGTTTTGTTACCCTTCTTTCATAAGCAAAAAATATCAAAAAAAGATATACCATCAAGATAGATAACTATCTATTGGATACCTATATTTCCTATTTGATCTAAGCCTTACTGTCTTTCTTTCTGTGAAAGAATGGGGAGACATCACTACCATTATTACATACATTTTTTTTGTAATCTCCCTACACGACCAAAGAAATCTTTTTTTTCTTTACTTTGACTTTTACTCTGTTATTCTATAAGATAAGAGCCGACCAACCATCCTGATTGAATGTTTGAGTACTCGGAGTATCTCGTAAGTATGGATACAAAGTATCTTCAGTCCTTTCCACAACTCCTAAATTGATTTCCCATCAGCCTATCCAATCTAATTCCAGACAGAATCAGTAGACCCTACGTTAGTGTAGGTAGTGTAAGATAATTAGGAAGTCTTGACAGTCTTTCATATAATCTTTTCTTCAATCCTAGGAGCAAAAAAGGAATGTCCTTTAGGAACCTCTGGATACCAAGATTTCTGACCTCTTACTTTCGTAGTTCTGGAATTAATAAGTAAGCCTTACCTCATCCCTATTGGTATATCTGTTTGGGTTCTGGGTAGCGGCCCAAACAGAGCCAGATTTTGAGAAAACAACTTACAGTCTTTTATAGAACTATGTATTCTATAAATCAAGTATCGACAAGCTCAGTCC
>NC_033641.1:5441602-5444102 GCF_001540865.1 Ananas comosus
AACTTCCAGATTAATAGGAAGGAAGCTTGATCTGAATGAATCATCATTTCTATTCTATGATCGACCAGTATAAACATCAACAACTTCGAATTGGACCAGTTTCTCCTCAACAAATAAAGGCTTGGGCCAACAAAATCCTACCTAATGGAGAGATAGTTGGAGAGGTGACAAAACCCTATACTTTTCATTATAAAACCAATAAACCAGAAAAAGATGGATTGTTTTGCGAAAGAATCTCTGGACCCATAAAAAGTGGAATTTGTGCTTGTGGAAATTATCGAGTGATCAGAGCTGAAAAAGAAGACCCGAAATTTTGCGAACAATGCGGGGTAGAATTTGTTGACTCTCGGATACGAAGATATCAAATGGGATACATCAAACTCGCATGTCCAGTGACTCATGTGTGGTATTTGAAA
The DNA here is from genome assembly GCF_001540865.1 of Ananas comosus. Classification (NCBI taxonomy): domain Eukaryota; kingdom Viridiplantae; phylum Streptophyta; class Magnoliopsida; order Poales; family Bromeliaceae; genus Ananas; species Ananas comosus. Next base: position 5,442,019 of record NC_033641.1, read on the forward strand.
CGTCTTCCTAGTTATATCGCGAATCTTTTAGATAAACCCCTTAAGCAATTAGAAGGCCTAGTATACTGCGATGTGTGATTTGATCAAGATTTTCATTTTACAGATTCGGATTGAGAAACTGTCATCCCATTCAATCCGATTGGGATGCCCCCGACTCTGACATGTGTTTTGGAAGAAATAACATGAAACTCAGAATAGAATTATGGGTGTATTCAATACTTCCAAATGAAAGGGGAATTGATCCATGGTCGATTCCGTAACAGATAAAATAGCCAGTTATACCTCGTGAAAAAAGATTTTTTCGTGGAATTAGCCATTCCATTTCTTTTAGAGAGAAATTCTGTTTAAGCAAGCAAATATAGCATGGTTACAGGAGTCTATCTATCGCATATATGCTTCAAGGGACATCATGGCATAACCATCGAGGTGAGTAGAGACCTAAAAGATCGAATGGAACGATATATAGACAAATAAATCCCTTACGAATTCCAAAGTATTTCTTTAAAAAAATTCATCAGGGAAGTAGACTACTCAATAATTTCACATTTCCATTTTGTCATAAGTAATTCAGAAAATTCAAGTAAAAAAAAAAGAAGAATGAATCAATGAAAGGTTGGTTCTTACTGGGAACTTGAGTAAGGAGTAGCTCTTTGTAGGGTTTTTTCGAACAAAGTTTCACCTCCCTTTTTATTTGGTGTAACTACTTGAGCCGGATGAGAGGAAACCTTCACGTCCGATTTTAAAGGGGGGGAATCCGATCCTATAGGAACCTATCTCGATTTCTCTTTTGCTAGGCCCATAGCTAAAAAACCTACTTTCTTACGATTACGAGGTTCATTCGAATATGAAATCCAATCCCGGAACTACAGTATCCCACTTTTTTTTACTACCTCAGGCTTCGAGACATTTCGAAATCGAGAAATCTCTACAGGAGCAGGTGCTATCAGAGAACAATTAGCTGATTCGGATTTGCGAATTATTATAGATAATTCATTGGCAGAATGGAAAGAATTAGGAGACGAAGGGTCTACTGGAAATGAATGGGAAGATAGAAAAATTAGAAGAAGAAAGGATTTTTTGGTTAGACGTATGGAATTAGCTAAACATCTTATTCGAACAAATGTAGAACCAGAATGGATGGTTTTGTGCTTATTACCAGTTCTTCCTCCCGAATTGAGACCAATCATTCAGATAGATGGAGGTAAACTAATGAGTTCGGATATTAATGAACTCTATAGAAGAGTTATCTATCGGAACAATACTCTTACTGATCTATTAGCAACAAGTAGATCTACGCCAGGGGAATTAGTAATGTGTCAGGAGAAATTAGTACAAGAAGCCGTGGATACACTTCTTGATAATGGGATCCGCGGGCAACCAATGAGGGATGGTCATAATAAAGTTTACAAGTCATTTTCGGATGTAATTGAAGGTAAAGAGGGAAGATTTCGTGAGACTCTGCTTGGTAAACGGGTCGATTATTCGGGGCGTTCCGTCATTGTTGTGGGTCCTTCGCTTTCATTACATCAATGCGGATTACCTGGAGAAATAGCAATAGAGCTTTTCCAAACATTTGTAATTCGTGGTCTAATCAGGCAACATGGTGTTTCTAACATAGGGATTGCTAAAAGTAAAATTCGGGAAAAAGAACCGATTGTATGGGAAATACTGCAAGAAGTTATGCAGGGGCATCCTGTATTGTTGAATAGAGCACCCACCCTGCATAGATTAGGCATACAGGCGTTCCAACCCATTTTAGTGGAGGGACGTGCTATTTGTTTACACCCATTAGTTTGTAAGGGCTTCAATGCAGACTTTGATGGGGATCAAATGGCTGTTCATGTACCTTTATCTTTGGAAGCTCAAGCGGAGGCCCGTTTACTTATGTTTTCTCATATGAATCTCCTGTCTCCAGCTATTGGAGATCCCATTTCCGTACCAACCCAAGATATACTTATCGGACTCTATGTATTAACGATCGGGAATCGTCGAGGTATTTGTGCAAATATGTATAATCCATATAATTGCAGAAACTATCAAAATCAAACAGTTGACAATAATAATTATAAGTATACGAAAGAGAA
>NC_033641.1:5446602-5469383 GCF_001540865.1 Ananas comosus
GGGATCCTCATTAATAATGGTCCGGAACAATAGTATCATTGGAGTAGATACACGACTCGCTTTAAATATAAATACAAGAAGCCGAGTACGCGGATTAGTCCGAGTGGAGAGAAAAAAAAAATATATTGAACTTAAAATCTTTTCTGGAGATATTCATTTTCCTGGAGAGACAGATAAGATATCCAGGCACAGCGGCATTTTTATACCACCAGAAACGGAAAAAAAAAATTCTAAAGAATCAAAAAAATGGAAAAATTGGATCTATGTTCAACGGATCACACCTACCAAGAAAAAGTATTTTGTTTCGGTTCGACCCGTAGTCACATATGAAATATCCGATGGGATAAATTTAGCAACACTTTTCCCTCGGGATATCTTGCAGGAAAAGGATAATGTCCAACTTAGAGTTGTCAATTATATCCTTTATGGAAATGGCAAGTCAATTCGAGGAATTTATCACACAAGTATTCAATTAGTTCGGACTTGCTTAGTATTGAATTGGGACCAAGAACAAAATGGTTTTATAGAAGAGGTTCATGCTTCCTTTGTTGAGGTAAGGGCAAATGATCTAATTCGCGATTTCATAAGAATTGAGTTAGTCAAGTCCACTATTTCGTATACCGGAAAAAGGTATGATAGGGCAAGTTCCGGATTGATTCCCGATAATGGATTAGATCGCACCAATATCAATCCCTTTTATTCCAAGGCGAAGATTCAATCACTTAGCCAACATCAAGGAACTATTGGTACGTTGTTGAATCGAAATAAGGAATGCCAATCTTTGATAATTTTGTCATCATCCAATTGTTCTCGAATTGGTCCATTCAATAGTTCGAAATATAACAATTTGACAAAAGAATCGGATCCCCTAATTCCAATTAGGGATTCTTTAGGTCTCTTAGGCGCTATTGTACCTAAAATAGCGAATTTTTATTCATCTTACCATTTAATAACTCATAATCAGATCGTGTTAAAGAAATATTTGCTACTTGACAATTTGAAACAGATTTTCCAAGTACTTCAAGTACTTAAATACTGTTTAATAGATGAAAATAGGAGGATTTATAATCCCGATCCATGCAGTAACATCATTTTGAACCCATTCCATTTGAATTGGTGCTTTTTCCATCATGATTATTGTGAAGAGACATCGACCAAAATTAGCCTTGGACAATTTATTTGTGAAAATGTATGTCTATTTAAATACGAACCACACGTAAAAAAATCTGGTCAAATTTTAATTGTTAATGTCGACTCTTTAGTTATAAGATCAGCTAAGCCTTATTTGGCTACTCCTGGAGCAACTGTTCATGGTCATTATGGGAAAATCCTTTACGAAGGAGATACATTAGTTACATTTATATATGAAAAATCGAGATCTGGTGACATAACGCAAGGTCTTCCAAAAGTAGAACAAATCTTAGAAGTGCGTTCGATTGATTCACTATCGATGAACCTCGAAAGGAGAGTTGAAGGTTGGAACGAACGCATACCAAGAATTCTTGGGATCCCCTGGGGGTTTTTGATTGGAGCTGAGCTAACCATAGCCCAAAGTTGTATCTCTTTGGTTAATAAGATCCAAAAGGTTTATCGATCCCAGGGGGTACAGATCCATAATAGACATATAGAGATTATTGTACGTCAAGTAACATCAAAAGTGTTGGTTTCAGAAGATGGAATGTCTAATGTTTTTTCGCCTGGAGAATTAATCGGATTGTTGCGAGCGGAACGAGCAGGGCGTGCTTTGGACGAATCGATCTGTTATCGGGCAATCTTATTGGGAATAACAAGAGCGTCTCTGAATACTCAAAGTTTCATATCCGAAGCAAGTTTTCAAGAAACCGCTCGAGTTTTAGCAAAAGCTGCTCTACGAGGTCGTATTGATTGGTTGAAAGGCCTGAAAGAGAACGTTGTTCTGGGGGGGATTATACCTGTTGGTACCGGATTCCAAAAATTTGTGCACCGTTCAAGGCAAGACAAAAACATTTATTTGGAAATCAAAAGAAAAAATCTATTCGAGTTGGAAATGAGAGATATTTTGTTACACCATAGAGAATTATTTTGTTCTTGCGCGACAAACAATTTCCATGAGACAAATTTACATGAGACATCAGAACAATCATTTATGCGATTTAATGATTCCTAAGAGCGGATTCATTTTAACTTTAACTATCTTTTAACTATACTGGTCTGATTATTGATTTAGTAATAAATAAAATAAGTAATTAAAAAAATTTATGTGCCGTGTATCGATGGTCAATCCCCGGTAGAAGGTTCCATCGGAACAATTATTTATTTCAAGGTACCTCGTCTCTTTGTTAATAATAAGAAAAAGAAAAAACAAAAAGGAAGTGTGGGAAAAAATGACAAGAAGATATTGGAACATCAATTTGGAAGAGATGATGGAAGCAGGAGTTCATTTTGGTCATGGTACTAAGAAATGGAATCCTAGAATGGCCCCTTACATCTCTGCAAAGCGTAAAGGTATTCATATTACAAATCTCGCTAGAACTGCTCGTTTTTTATCAGAAGCCTGTGATTTAGTTTTTGATGCATCAAGTAGGGGAAAAAGCTTCTTAATCGTCGGTACCAAAAATAAAGCATCGGATTCAGTAGCATCAGCTGCAATAAGGGCTCGGTCTCATTTTATTAATCAAAAATGGCTCGGTGGTACGTTAACGAATTGGTCCACTACGGAAACGAGACTTTATAAGTTCAGGGACTTAAGAGCAGAAGAAAAGATGGGGAAACTCAACCGTCTCCCCAAAAGAGATGCAGCAATGTTGAAGAGAAAATTATCTACCTTGCAAACATATCTCGGTGGGATCAAATATATGACGGGATTGCCTGATATTGTGATCATCGTTGATCAGCAAGAAGAATATACGGCTCTTCGAGAATGTGCCATTTTGGGGATTCCGACGATTTGTTTAATCGATACAAATTGTGACCCAGATCTTGCAGATATTTCGATTCCGGCCAACGATGACGCTATAGCTTCAATTCGATTGATTCTTAACAAATTAGTATCCGCAATTTGTGAGGGTCGTTCTAGCTATATAAGAAATCGTTGATTATGATTAAGATTAAGAATAATAAGATTAGTTAATGTTAATTATTGGGCAACTCCATAGATTTATTGGATCGGTTACTTTTTTATCTATTTTGCATTTAACAAAATAGATAAAAAAAAAAGAACTGGGGATATTGATATATATTATGATGTTATGTGATTTCTTGGTATCCTAAATATATGATTAATGATTCAAGTTGGTGAGTTGAGAAAGAAATGGTTGAATCAAACTAATTCCTTTTTTGAAGTTCAATTTCTATCAGAGGACAATATGAATGTTATACCATGTTACATTAAAACACTCAAGGGGTTATATGATATATCGGGTGTAGAAGTAGGCCAACATTTCTATTGGCAAATAGGAGGTTTACAAATCCATGCCCAAGTACTTATCACTTCTTGGGTCGTAATTGCTATCTTGTTAGGTTCAGTCATCATAGCTGTTCGGAATCCACAAACCATTCCGACCGACGGTCAGAATTTCTTTGAATATGTCCTTGAATTTATTCGAGACTTGAGCAAAACCCAGATTGGAGAAGAATATGGACCTTGGGTTCCCTTTATTGGAACTATGTTCCTATTTATTTTTGTTTCTAATTGGTCAGGTGCTCTTTTACCTTGGAAAATCATACAGTTACCTCATGGGGAGTTAGCTGCGCCCACGAATGATATAAATACTACTGTTGCTTTAGCTTTACCCACGTCAGTGGCATATTTTTATGCGGGTCTTACCAAAAAAGGATTGGGTTATTTCGAGAAATACATCAAACCAACTCCAATACTTTTACCAATTAACATCCTAGAAGATTTCACAAAACCTTTATCTCTTAGCTTTCGACTATTCGGGAATATATTGGCTGATGAATTAGTAGTTGTTGTTCTTGTTTCTTTAGTCCCTTCAGTAGTTCCTATACCTGTCATGTTTCTTGGATTATTTACAAGTGGTATTCAAGCTCTTATTTTTGCAACGTTGGCCGCGGCTTATATAGGCGAATCCATGGAGGGTCATCATTGACTAGTTTTCGAAATAGTCTTTTTTTTTAGCTTATCCCAATTCATGCATGGTTCAAGATAATCTGCTTGGTTGGAGAACATAATAGATATAAATACGTATGAAGATATGACCTAGAGTCGTAGGAGAGAAGATGAACGATATTACGGAATTGTAAAAAAAAAAAATGGGTTGGGGAGGTCACACTAGATGTATGTAATGTCTATAAGTCCAGCCACTTTTTGTGTGGGTTTCAAGGAATGATTCTATAATCCGATTCAATATAAAATGCGGCCAGTTTACGTTATGGAAGAAAGAAATGTATATGTAATATGTATATGCAATATTAGATATTCACTAGTTATATAGTCCTATCTATATATAAATATAAGTCCTTATACCCTACCTTATACCCTACCTATATACTAACTAACTATATATATCTAACTATATGCTATACATATATAATATATATATATAGTTAGTTATAGCAAAATAAAAAATATATATATATGTATTGATATACATATTGATATCGTTATATTGATATATTGATATCGTTGATATCGATCATATTGATATCCATTGCATATATTGATGATTGCATATATTGATTTGATTGCAGTTTACTGCATTTAGATTAGATGGATTACAAGATAAGTCAAGTCCTTTCTTCTGTTTCATTTGTGATTGTGGATTGGATGAAAAAACAGATGAACTCAAGGATATAGAAGAGTAAAGAACGAAGGATTGAATGAAAGAATGGTTGGAAAGAAAGAAATGCAATAACTAGAACCGTATGTATATGGATTTACAAAAACTTCATCATGGGTAGAAACTAAAAACGAGATATCGAAGTAGTTCTGACGAGTCAGTAATATTATCATTAGTTTTTAGTTACTTCGACCCAATAGATCTTAATGATCAAACTTAATGATAAAATTAAGTAATAATTCATTGGTCGATTGTATCATTAACCATTTCTTTTTCTTTTTTTTGGTGCGAGGAACTTACCATGAATCCACTGATTTCTGCCGCTTCCGTTATTGCTGCTGGATTGGCTGTAGGACTTGCTTCTATTGGACCTGGAGTTGGTCAAGGTACTGCTGCAGGCCAAGCTGTAGAGGGTATTGCGAGACAACCAGAAGCAGAGGGTAAAATACGAGGTACTTTATTGCTTAGTCTAGCTTTTATGGAAGCTTTAACAATTTACGGACTGGTTGTGGCATTAGCGCTTTTATTTGCGAATCCTTTTGTTTAATCCTAGAAATGTAAAAAAGTACCTTAGATTACATACTCTTTTTACTTTTTTTCTTATTTTATTAACTTGAAATTAAATTGCCGTTTCCTTCTTCGAATTATATCAACACTTTACTCCTATAATTACTTATTTGTTGAGACTCCAGGAAGGACTGCTTTGAGGATGAGGAATTACCAGATCACTCGCTTTCTTCCTTCCCGTCCTTAGCTTAGTACAATGGAAACTTTTTTCCTTTTAGGAAACGTTTCCACAAACGATATATTTCGCAATTGAAATGAGACCTAAGACCTAACCTAAATGAAATTACTAGATTTAATCTATTCCCATTAAAAAGGGGGAAATTCAATTAAAAATAAATAAATTGATCAAAAAAGAAAGGGGCGAGCGAAGTGATAGAAAAAGAACTTTGTTCTTTGTCAGTCCTATCTATAAGAGGAGAGCATATGAAAAATGTAACCGATTCTTTCGTTTTCTCACGCCACTGGCCATCCGCCGGGAGTTTCGGGTTTAATACCGATATTTTAGCAACAAATCCAATAAATCTAAGTGTAGTGATTGGTGTATTGATTTTTTTTGGAAAGGGAGTGTGTGCGGGTTGTGTATTTCAAGAATAGGTTGGATCCATCCGGCTGCACTTTACTTTATTTATAGTTATTTATAGTTATAGTATATTTAGGATAAATAGGAAAAAAGGTGCACGATCTCGACGAATTACTTCTGAATAAATTCAAAAATCATATGTAAGAACCATAGCATTTCGTGACTTATTGGTAAATCAACTTTGATTCTCTATCAACCAATAATGTGAGACCATTAACATGGTTAAAGCTAAACTGTTTGAAGTCCAGGCAAAACATGGTACTCTTTCTACGACTACATTAGTACTGAAATGTTTTCCAAATGAATAGTTGGTAATTTATCTGATATAGAACACTCATATCGATAAAAGGATTTGAACCATTTACTAGAAAGAAAAGGGCACTCTGCCTTTTTTATCCAATGCCGAATCGACGACCTATGTATAAAAAAAGAGGAATTTTTGGATTTGAAGAAAAAAAGAAAAAATCTAATTCCAAATTAGAAATTTTTTAAATTTATTTAATTAAATAAAAAGAAAATTTAATTAAATTAAGAACAAATACAAATAAAGAAACAACTTTGCTGACAATTANAATTATATTCATGATATTTTTTATTGTTGATTTTGCATTGTCGGTTTATGTATTGATGCGTAAAGGTGGTATAATGATGCAGCAAGTAAACCTCATTTTATTTTCAAATATAATTTTCTTTTATTTTGCAGGTTCGTGTTTGATTCGGACTTAACTTATTTTGTTTTAGTTGATTTAGCTAATCCAAATCCTTTTCTCCAATAAACAAAGAAACTATCCCAAAAAAGACCTTTGGAATTTCCAAAATTGCTTCGTCTTCTATGCACCTTGGGTGATCATATTGTATTGAAAATGAGAGGACATTAATTTATTATAGGAGGGCTCTCAACACTATAATTACTTGGTTCTTGAAGCCCTAAGGGATATTATTTTTGATGAATAGAAAATTATACTCTTACTCTTTATCCTTGGTATTCTACTTCCTGATGAGATCATCAACGCTTCTTCCTCACGTTGAGATCGTCTTCTTCCTCAGCTTGATCGTTGTTGCTTTTTCCTCGTGACAAGATCGGCTTCTACTTCTACCCCTCCTCTTCTTCCGAGTCACTAGCTCACCTTCTTGTTCCCCGTTGCCGAAGTTCTACCCATGGTGTACCGCCTTCCTTGTCGATCGTGGATCCCCTGCAATCGTGTGAACGACGCACTTTTTGTATCTCTCATCTCTTGATATCCTATTATCCCCTTTCAATCTAGCCTTCCACCATTAATAACCATATTTGCCAAATAACCAAATCTAAAAGCTTTAAGTTACGATAAAACCGAATTTACCTTTTGGAACTATTATATGTATTTTTAGTTGGTTGTTATTATCTCATATATTGATGGTTTATCATCATCTTAGTATTGCTTCAATTTGATTTTAATTTTTGTCTTGCTAAAATTTTTGCTTCCTTGCTTTAATTATAGTAAATTTCATCGGAATCGATAAATTGAACCTAGTTTATTTCAAGAAATACCTTTAAACAAAAAGCAAACTTGAAAATTCAATTTTGGCAACCTCTCGGTCCGCATCATATAACCTGTGTATTATGGAGGATTTTTTTTTCCTATCAGGGAAAGTTTGAGAGACTGTTAGGTCTATGTTTTGAAAATTTAGTTGCTTTGGGAAATCAATAGTTGTATATAATCTTCTCAAATTCTTCATTTGCTAAGCATTATAACCATTGGTGTCTGTCATGAGCATAATGTAAGTAGTATGTTCAGCAATGTTTTAAGCTGCCGCTACGCCTGCCATAGTGGCTGCTATAGCATAATTACTACGCTACCACTACGCCACGATATTAAAAGTGGGATTTAGTGGAGTTGGTTCGTAGTGGCCACTTTAGCGGCATTAGGCTTGCTAAAGTGGGTGCTATAAAGTGGGGTTGAAGCGACTGTTATGTGCTCAAAATCTGGAAAATTGCAAACGGGTCAAATTACCTTACTGGTCGGATTTCTAAGTTAATTAAAATGACTAAAAACCTATAAATGGATTATAGATTTTCTAGTTTATTGTCTTTTTGGCTTGTTAAATCACAATATTTTGAAGGTAGTTGTACATATAGTGATAGTAAATATATATAGGCTTGCAATACTAGAAAAAGGTAATGGTTAGTTGTACTTTCTTCAAAATCATATGTATTTTTTATGAGGAATATAGACAAAACTTATTTTTTTGTGAAATCCGCTATAGATTTGTAGCGCCCGCTCTAGCACCCCCTATTCGCTTTCTACTATAAGATCCCCCAAATGTTATGTACCCGCTATCAGCTATTTACAACCTTAATGTTCAGTATGAACATACACCAATGTTCTAAAATGCAGTATGTGTTGTCTATGTGGGTACCCATCGCATAACGCATATGCAGTATGTGGGCGCATATGCAGTCCTTTTGTTAAAGTATTAAAAAGTATTTATAGGTGTTAAAGATATGTATAAATGCTTCCTAACAAAGCTAAATAACTAAAGTAACAATTCAAGATTTACAAATTGAAATAATTAAAGTAAAGAACTTCATATGAACACATGTGCCACTAAACTAAATAACTAGCAACTTACTCTTAATTATTAAATAGAGGAATAAATAGAATTTCAGTGCAAAATTATAAAAAATGTCAAACAAAAATCAATGTTTTAAAAAGCAGTATGCTAAACTTTTATGAAGAATAATATTTTTTCCAATAGACCATCATTCATGTCATTTGGTAGGCTAACACTTTCAAACATTAGTATTATAACCTTTAACAACTACAAAATTATTCACCAATATTTATAAACTATGTTGTACGGATAAGGATACGGGAATACGGATATGACACGATATGGGCACTACGATATAACATTGTCCCAAAACTTTAGGATATGATAAGCCAGGAGTACTTAAATAAAATATTATTTTAATATATATAAATAAATTTATGTTGATTATATGTCATCACATATTGAAATATAAGAAATAAACAAATGGCTAAAAGCAAAACAAATATAGTATTTCCATTCGCCACAAAACATCATAATATTCATCTTACAACTTACATACATGTATAGTCCACATCCAAAACAATAAAAAGAAAAGAACAGATTTTCATCAAAAGGCTTTATTTTGGTTCAGTTTCATTCTCGTTGGAATCATCAATAAATACCACACTCCAAATTTGGCTTACCAAGTGAAAGATTTGCAATTTCAAGAACACCAACACTATCAAATGTGTCAAAAGAATCTCCTCCAACACTCCACATCTTGTTCTCTCCTTTTATATATTCTGGAGACCTCCTTGATAAAAGGCGAAGATTAGTATGTACATATGCTAAAGGCATAATCTTATTCCTCTTCATGGAGTGAATGAATGAGTAGGTACCCCAATTCCGCTCGCAACATGAAGAGGAGCAAGGGTGGCCAAGTAACTTTAGGGCTAAATCTTGGAGCATAGGTGCTCTGGCACCATGAATGATCCACCACTTCTTTGGGTCAAGGGCCTCCTTATCTTCATGAGTCATGCTCATCAAATCCCTCTCCGGCAGTGGAAAAATTTGCAAATTTCTGATTTACAATTATTCTTTCTTTATTATTTGGAAACAATCTTTTTAAGCACTTGTTTCTCATCTTTGATATCTCCAAATCCTTATGCAGAGGAACTTGATTTGGATCCTCATTAATCCACGATGAGCTATAGTATCTAATGAATACAAAAAAATGAAAATTAGGATACGATAGTTGTATTACAAAATACAAATGAACAAAAGTATATATGAGGTTTAGGGCAATAATATTGTTTAAAGAATGTGCCAAGCAATAAAGTGGAGTGTTGCTTTTAGCCTATCAATCAATCAAAATTTTGTGCACAGCATAATAAAATGACGATTCCTCATCTTCTTTCTTTCCTTCACCCCTATATATAGCAACTTTCACCTTTTCAATCATACATAGAGTCCCACGTTTCATATATCAAATATAAGGTAGGCTTGTTGGTATCGGCTATCCGAAACATCTCATATATGGGTTCGGTAAAAGAAAAAATATAGTTAATTTGATCCCATCACAATTCGTTGAGAATTCTATCTTTACAAATTATGCTTTTCCCACATCATCCTCTCTATAGCTAGCCCACTTGTCACTAATCACCATATTTTGGAGACCCCATTTGATTTGCTTGAATCGTCTTAGCATAACGATAACCGAGGCGAATCCAGTCTCGCCACCGCAAGCATTTTCAAGTTGACAAACTCATTAAAGATTGCCAATCTCATAGAATGATTCAAGATAAAATTCTTGATGCATGCTACGTCTTCCGCTATGATACTAATCCAACTACATTCATCAAAAGTAATTTCATTGTCCTCAGTATTCTTAGCCGCACAAATATTTTTTAATGCAAGGTTCAATGTGTGCACAACACAAGGAGTCCAAAATTTTGAAGGAAATTGTGCTTCAATCAACATTCACATAGCTTTGCATATGGGAGCATTATCCGTCAATACTTGGACCATATTTTGGGGTCCAATCTCTTCAATAATTTTCAAAATCGTTAGCAATAAAATATTTATCCTTATATTTCCCTTCGCAATTGATCGCTTTGGGAATATCGGTCCACTCTTTGTTACGGCCAAAAAGTTGATCAAAGACCTTCCTTGTGCATCAGTCCCTCCATATACAATGCTTAAACCCTTCTCCTTCCAAGTGCTTTTTATAGGCTCCAATAACCTCTCGATATTTGTTCTTTCCTGTTGAAGAAGACTGGTTCTCAACGTATTATAATTGGGATGTATAAAACCTGAAATATTATGATTAGCCGCAAAAGTATAGGAGCTAACATAATTAGGGTTTCTTGCAAGATTAAAGGGCAAACCACCATAATAAAACATTCTAGCAATCGCGCAATGTAGCTGGTTTCGAACCGCCATGTTGAATGACTTCTTTAGAGTTGTTTCACGTGTTGATGTTGCCCTTCTTTTTCTTGGCTTGAAAAATTGCTCCTCCATACTCTCTATACTTGTATCAGAAGAAAGATTGGTAATAGTTTTTAGCAAAGGAACTTGTTTAGAGATAGAATTCCTTAACCTTAATTCTACCTCTTCAACAAGTCTTTTCATTTCCGCAATATTATCACTAGCAATCTTAGAGCAACCTTTGATTCCTTGTCCTAAAATTCTCAATAAATGGGCTTTAACCCTATAATACGATCCATTATATACTTGTTTTTAAAAATTGCATTCCGACCTCATGTTTCCTCTACCATCCTCTAACATTCCACCTTTCTTCCATACTTCCATAATAGAGTATTAACATTAGTGCTACTCCCTCCGTACCTTGATTGGCAATGAATTAGAGGAGTAGACAAGAAAGATCGACTTTGGAGGAAAGGGATTTGGGCGGGGCAGGTGGGTGAAATTGGGCTTGACGGATCCAAAAATATAAAGAATATAAAAATAATAATTTTCTATCAGAAAAAATTTATGCGGATCCAGATATCAGAAAAAAGAATATAAAAATAATAATCATATATCAAAAAAAATTTAACGCTCTAAAACCATATCTGTATCCAACCGGATTCGGATATTTTCTATGTGGATCCAGATATTATCGAATATGAATACGGATAGTTTTGGATAATATCCTATCCGTTTTCACCCCTAACACAGTCATACACAATTTCAATATAGAAAAGTTTAATGCAATTACATTTGTGATATATGAGATCCTTAGCAATCATTTAATTGCCATAAAACCTCAAAGTATTGATTAGATAAATTTATTCCTGAAATAATTAATCATTCAATCATATTTTGCCTATTTCCGAATAGTATAACTGTATAAGGATAGTATGTAAGCTATAAATCTTTAAGACTTTAACAAAGCAAAATATGCTAGCATTTGAAAAAAATAGAGAAAAAAGGACTATTATGTTATTTTGTATAATCTTTGTAGGTTGGTAACATTATTGGCCAATTTTTTTTAAGAAAGTAAAAGTTAAAACTTAAACACCTAAGCTCATGACATTTAATACTAAAGAAAAAAGAAAGAGAGAGAGATTTAAAAGCCCATGGAGTTTAATAAGAGAGAGAGAGAGAGAGAGAGAGAGAGAGAACCTCAAAGCTAGCTGCCGGCCACAAGCAGGGCAGCCGTGGCCATGAGGAAGATGGCCACCACCATGGCATTGTAGCTCTCCATCGTCTAGACCCCACCGCTCACCCAAAAGTATGGTTCCTCTCTCTCTCTGTCTTAATCTCGCTCGGAAAAAAATAAAAAGGAAATTGATGTACCCAAAAGAAAGTTTCTTTTTTTATATTTCTTATAGTTTTGGATGCTGGTGTTTTTAAAAATTTTTAAATCCGACCTGTTTAGACCCAAAAATATGCCTCCCTTGTCTCGCCTGTATCCCAAAATGTGTGCCGCGATATCCCGAATTGTGTCCATCCGTATCCATCATATTCGATCCGTATTCGGTATCTTTTTTAAAATTCCACATACTTCAATTCCGTATCTGATACGTATCAAGCATGTATCGGGTGCGTATCCGTGTCCGATACATATCCTATATGGGAACGGGCTGTAATTTAGAGTGTCTGTGCATCATAGTTTATAAACATAATTATTAGATGTATTATAAATAATACCTATTAAAATAATAATAGAAATATTTAGGTTATATATGTAAAAGGATAATTACATTTACATGCATTGTTATTAGCTAAACTTGCATGATAATAATCATATGTATATGTATAATCATTAACCAAACAATCCTATTTAGCATTGCATTTCAATCCTGCTTTAAAAAACAGAAAAAGAAAAATACTACTGCATATTCAGCCGCAAATGTGGTAGCTTGCCGCATATGCGGTCCGACCGCATACTGCACCACATATTATATATGCAGTGCAGTTAGTGGTTCAACCCGTATGTGCGGCTGCATATGCGGCCCCATCGACCATGTTTTGGAACAATGACATACGCAAGTGTGCAAATGCTTATTACCTGATTATGCTCTTTTTGCGCTATGATTTCTTGCTAGAATAAGTTGGGTAACTCAACTCTTTATGATACCGTAGAGCCTTTTAAACGCTCTTTTGTGACTTGTTAAATGCACAAATAATTGGGATTATCGAGTACAGAGAACATGCATGGCAATTTAACTACTTAATTAGGGCCTGTTTGGGTGTTAGAATAAGTTATCTGGTGACAATTAACACGCTATAGAGGATTCAGCTAGGTATTTTCTTAGTCTATCACAAAATCCTGGAAGTTATTAATTCTTTCAGATAATGCATTCCACTTAAGTGATGATTTATCTTACTCTGAGATGTTGACTTGGAGGTTGTTGCAAGATCCTTGAATAAAGAAAAGAGAGTCCCGACAGGTCCTAAATGTTTAGTGGGCGCACATTGTTTCGAAAGGCTAGTATGTAATTGGTCAAAACACAAAATAGTGCTTAGCTACATGTGGTATGTTTTTTTGGCATAATTAAATAACTAAAATTAGTAACTCTCAAATTTATGAAGGTGAGTAGTTCTTGAAAAGTGAGGTGAATAAATAATGATTTGCCATAATGTGGTAAATAGAATTATCAAATCCTAATGTATCAAAGTTTATGGACCCTACATTTTGTACGGACATGTTCACCTTAAATTTGCAAAGACTAAAATTGCACCCTAATACTTAAATGCCAAAAAATAACTGCTTAGTTTGTGCTTTGATTGTTCCAATTTTGCCCCACCACCGCTACTCAGTCATTTTCACCCTTTGTGCCTGAAGATGAGGCCTGTGTGTGTGTGTGTGTGGGGACAATGTTACCTACTTCCCTTTTACCCTTTGCTTTTGCCACTCCCCCGTTCTATTGTTAATACTTTGCTTTCTTCTCTGCCAGTAGTATGATCCACACCTTTTGGGTGGAAGCTACATCTATGCATGCCCTAGTTTGTAATTGGGTTAACAGTGCTTCTGGTGCAGACATCGTTGTAGGTGTCTCCGGAAGAAGAAAGGAAATAGGATGAAATAAAAGAAAAGGAGAGAGAAGAAAGAAAAATAGGTAGAAATGGAGAGGGAAGGAGAGGGAAGGAGAGATGCTAGGGAAGAAGGGGACTACACTCTTGTCCTGTATGCATGGGTTCTGACGAGAAGGGGGTAAGTAATGAATTTTTTTCCTTCAAATTTGGAATGCGTGCCATGAAGAGAGAATGAGATTTTGCATTTTTTTTAGGAAAAGCTTAAAAATTGCCTTTTGTATTTTAGAGTTCTTGCAGTTTAGGAAAATTACTATTTTTGGGATGCATCCAGAGAGAGAGTAGAGTATTTTAACAAATATGCAGTTCAACTTAAGAAAATTACTCAAATCAAAAGAATTGAAAGTATTTCTATAGCATACAAGTATTCCAAAAGATCTCTTGGAATATTGTTGATGAGTCAGTATTATATACATGATAGATAGTGATTGCCTTGGCTTTTGAAATTTCAAACATGACCTCTAGTAATACATTTCTTTTAAAATGCTAAACCAATGGCTATCATCAACACTGCATGTATAATGCTGACTTATCAACAATATTTTGAGGGACCTTTTGGTATATGTGAAGTATCACTATTGGCATAATGGTAGGTCTATTGACAGTTCAACAATTTATTGTTGATTATGTGACACCACCACTGTCTTGTAATGGATAGAGTGGTGACTATCCATCGATATATAAGGGACTAGCACTCTAATGAGTATCTTGGGCTTAAGCATTCTGATTTAGTGGCGCGCCTAATAAGTTGCTAATACTAGTGGTTTAGATGGTGTGTTACATTCAGTATTATAGAAAATTGCCAGCTAAATGTGTGGATACAATATATGGAACAATGTGCTATACTGTTGACATAGTGGAAGCCACCTCTTGAACCTGTAGGAGCCATCTTTGCCCTCCTCCAGTGCTTGGTGGGTCTGATTTGTGTTAGTTGACCTGACGAGGACATCAAGACGTAAAAGAGAGAAGCTAATGATACCGCAATAGTACTGTTTGGATAAGTAGATAAGGACTAGCACTCTAATATTTGTAACTTGGGTTTAATCATTGTGGGCAAGTGATTCAGGCCCAACAAGTTGCTAGTAGTAATGAGCTAGTTGGTGTATTATAGATCAAGAATGAAAGAACAAAAATTAGATAAGAAGGTTTATTATCATGATCTTTTAACAGAGGTCACATGTGGATAGGTGAAACCGTGAAAGGACGCCGTTTTAGTTTTGGTACTTTTCTTTGTTTAGTTTTTTAAAAATAGTTTAGGTCACCGAGTGCTTGGATTTAAACCATGAGTTAGGATGGATAACATATGTCACACAACAAAGATTTTATAAGTAGCTCTCAATCGAATTTTTGTCCATTATAAAAAGATCAGTTGAGCCTTATAGATCACATAGTCACGAGTATGCTATTCCAGTTTTGATGAGGTTGAAAAGTTCTAAATTTGGAAAATTTGGAAAAACATGAAAAAATGTTCAGCAATAGTTCAGCTAGTAAAATAAAAATAGGGCTTTTTTGTTATTTGGCCTTCTTAAAAAAATTTATTTCCAAAATAGCCTCACCAAATTTGTAATTGCAATTTTGGCCCTCCTTGCCACGCAGGTGGCGTCAGCGGCACGCGAGCAGAGTTGGGGCTAGGGTGTTAAGTTGAACACGGTGAACCATTCACCGTGTCCAAACACGGTGAATGGTTCACCGTGTTTAGTGAACTTATAATGCCTCACGCTGAGGAAAATAATACATTAAACACAGTGAACTATTCACTGTGTCCAAATACGATCAATGGTTCACCGTGTCTAAACACGGTGAACCGTTGACCGTGTTCAGTAGAACTCCACCCAGGTTATTGCAGATTTCAGCACAACAATACAACAAATCGTGATACATCGACAACACAACAAATTCAACATCAATAACACAACAACAAATCCACCACAACAACACAACAATAAATCCACCACAACAACACAACAATAAATCCAACAAAACATCAATAGAGTATCAATACTATATCATCACAACAAAATATCAAAAAATAGAGTAAGTTTATCAATAATTTAGAAATTTTTGTGCAATTTAATATTTACAAAAAATGTAATGTCATGTTCTCCTCCTAGTCCGTCGACCACGTCGACCTACACGTCCCCTACCATGACCGTGACCACGATCAACGCCATGCTCATCGAAGGGCTCTGACTTCCAACTGGACGAGATGTTCGATAGAGCACCCTCAACAACTGGCTGAGTGTCCTGCGTCTTGATCACCTGTCTGATCTCGTGCTCAACCATAGCAGGTGTTGGTAGTATGTCTGGTCGTGGAGGAGCCAAAGATGAGGGCTGATTTGCGTGGAAAGACTGTAACTGCCTTCGACGCCTACGATAAACAATATCAGTTGGTCGAGGTGGATCCTCTAGTACTGGAGGTGGATCCTCTGGTACTGGTACTGTGTCTGGATGATAAGACAGCTCCTCTATCGATGAAGATGGTCTCGACGGACTATACAATGGTACATGGCCTGACGTCGATGGTCCACCATGTTCTGCTGGCCGTGGAGGTACTGTGTCTGGAAGCGTAGGTAGAGTCTCCAAAACTACTTTCATTTGATCGACAATTTTTGATAGGGCTTTTAATACCCCGCCATATGGAATATTTGGCAGGACACGTCTAATCGTATAATGTGATTTCTGCACGACATCGACCTGAAATAAAAGCATCATCGTAAAAATTACACTAAACTTTATGTATAAAAATAAATATAAAGAGATTATATATTAAAATCATACTAATACTCTCTCGACATATCCACGTGGCTGATACGCAAGTGGTGGGCGCTGTACTGGCCTAGATATCCACCTTTTGGTGATCCTCCAATACCACGGCATGTAAATAGTGGTAGCTCGAATAGGATCTGGATCTACTTCAGGGTCCACCTCTATTATGTTGATCAATTTATCATCCCAACACTGAATATATGAAGCATGATATGCCGCCCAATTCTCATCGGCTCTACCTCGTGAAGTGATGCGAGGTATGACAACCATTCCTTCAGGTATATGCTCCAGAAGACCAAACTGTCGAAGCATACGATCTGGAAGATATAGCTTAATAATATGGAAGCAGACTAAGGTCGTCCTAGATCGCCAAACTTCAGATCCCGCTACACAAAAAGGTGGGAGTGTCTCTAATACTGCATCTGTACAAGGCCTCCATATAATCTATTGTGAAAAATAAATATGGTTACTTACCCTCTCGTTTTTAAATAAAATTTACAGTTATAATAATAAGTCGCAATGGGGCAAGGAGGGGCTTGGTCTAGCATTTGAGGCCAAACCCCCCTCCCTCCGAGGGAGAAAAAAAAAGGAGAGAACTTTGAACTTTTGGACCTAAATAAGCCCCAAACAGCCAAAAAAAATAAAAATCTGACTGTTGCTCGGAAAGGCCCAGCCCTTATTGCTCAGGCTAGGAGGCTATGCTGAGCCATAGGTTCGGGAAATTTGGCCAGAGACGGCACGGCTCGGCCCCCAGCCTGGTTCGGTCTGTTAAATGTGGGCTGTGCCACCCATGCACGGCCCACATTACACCCCTACCTTTGCCTCTATTAAGTAGTTTTGATGGTAAGATGATAGTTGGACTAACTTCAAAGGATAAGGTTTTTCATTCACTGTTTTTTCTACAACTGTAGCAAGTAACATTACATTGTAGTGTTATGGTTCTCTTCCTAGTAAATTTTGAGGAAACACTAATATGTCCCTTTCAGTTGGGTTGAAGATGCTGTATTGGCTAATGTGAAGGAAGATAAACAGGGATGCACTTGGTTTGTAGTACAGAAAAAATGTGGGTGACTGTAATCTTCTTCTGTTGCTTTATTGACCATTAATTATAGCCACATGAACTGTCAGGATTTGTACTGCCTAGTTATGTACCTCTCTTCAGTAATTTCCTGTGGGATAAATTGCTTGGTACATCTTTTAAGTCACATATGGGTATCTAGAAGTTGCATAATGAAGAGTCTGTTCTGCTAAATCTGGCATTCTTCATGAAGGTCGGCATATGTTCTCTCTGGAGACAACTGTTCAGACATGCAGGAGTGAAATTTCTTTTTTTATCTTTATTGGCAAATGATTTCTTGCAGATCTATTGTTTAGCTGCAGGAGCTTAAGGGTGGGATTGTTTGTGCATATACTGAAGAACTAATAGCTTTAGAATGATAATTTACAAAGTTAATATGACTAAAGTACATGATAAATTGTCCACAAGCTGAACGGGTGCATGTTATGTTGAACTTTCTTACTCTTTCATATGATCTCCAAGTTTGCTCCTGTGGAGACGAAATTTGAGCTTGGCTGGGGTGCTATTAATGGCACATAGTCTTTGGTACTCTTTACAAAGGAAAAAAATAATTTTTGAATTTCACAAAATTATTCAGCTCTGAGAAAGTTTAAATACATCATGTTTAGCGATGTCAATTGTTGATTTGGATGTCTTTATAATCGAAAAAGAATCTATTGCACAAAGGGCTTGATGCAATTAATGACACCCTAGGTCAACTCATGGAATTTTCCTGTATACCTTCTAGACTATAAACTATGACGAGCCTTTCTCTTATAGTCTTTTTATGAAATTCTTGTTGGATCAAGGTTAAGCCAAGTTTTGAGTCGATTCTACGGTTAAGCGTCGAGGATAAAGGTTACTGGATGTCATGTTCTGGAACCTAAGAAGTCTTCCAGAACATAGGTCAACGGGGGCCAAGGTTCTACAGAACTCGAAGGTGTTGGATGGAGGCTGGTATGTGGTGTCATGTTCTGGAACCTCTTACTCGTGTTATGGAACATGGTTCATAACCAGCAACTCAGGTTTCGGAACATGACAATATGTTAGGTTCCAGAGCTAGCTCTTTTAGGTTTTGGAACGAGTGGCTGTGGTGAACAAGTCAAGTTGGATTCGACTCTGATTTGATCTAATTTTGTGGTTTAAGGAGTTGGACTAGGAACATCTTATGGAGGGTTTTTAAGCAGAGATCGACAACTAAGAAGTGAATTGGAAGACTCGGATGGTCGATAGTGATTTCTTCCCTTCTATTTTGAGTTGGGGGTTTAAAATCTTGTAATTCCTGTTATAGTATTTAGAGCTTCAATGTGAAACTCTTGTTAAGAAAGAAAAGAGTGGGAGAGCCTGAAAGAGATTCTTGTATTGACTTTACTGCATGTACTTTTTGTCCTGTGGATAAATTGAAGAACGCATTGAGAAGATCTTGCCTACGGACAAAGGTCTACATATCATTGGCCGAACCACGTAAATTTCCTCTATGCTTTGTTATCTTTATTGTTTTGCCGTTTTTGTGCTTGTTTTCTCAAGCGATCTCGTCAAGTTTTATACGTAAGATCCAGTTTTCCGCTACTCTGTTGTGTCGAGAGGGTTTCGAGGTGTTTTTATTCGGGTCCAAGTGGTTGTTTCAATTGTTTGGTTTCCCTCTTTGTATCTAGTATCTTAATCCATTAAATATTCTTGTGACAGCGACTTGCTGTGGCAAGCAGCTTCATGAAATTACGCTACTTGGTTTTGGCTCCATTTGCAACACTAGTAAATACTATTCACTCTGCTCACCCTCATACCATAGTATCTCAATAAGAGAACCACTTTTTTTGACCAAGTAAAATATTGTTGATTGTTAGTCTATTTCTGCATGGCTTTGTTAACGTGATTACAGAATTAATTTACGAAAGCAAGCTGGATTGATTCGAATCAGAAAGTGCTTCACTTCTCGATTTTGCTCTTATTATGTGAATGAAATAACTTTTTTGTCCTTACTGTTACATGTTTTTCCTCTTAATTAAGGTTCCTGAAGATTTTTTCTTCTTTTTTTTTTTTTTTGTCCTCTCCTTTTTGTTCAGAAAGAGAGACTGGAGAGAGAGATGGAGATCAAGAGGATCAGAGACGAACTTCTTGCTAAAGCAAAAGAAAATGATTCCCCGGCATAAACATTTCGCTATCCTACTCTGTAATATTTAAAATTTGTTTTGAAGTTTTCCTTCTAGCGACACCAAGAGATCTCTCTCAGAGATATGAAACAAGCTTTGCCAATATATTCTGGTAATAAGCAAGGCAGGTTTTACCGTCATAACTGACCATTTGTTACTGTGTTATCGTGGGACCGATTGTTGATTACTCGTCATATTTGCATTCGCACATGTGTTTCTGCATACGATATATACTACAATTCAGGCCCCTTGTGTGAATCACCTCCATAGTTTTGTTTCCGAGAAGCAACCGTGCAAAATATTTTTTGCTGAAGAAAAAGCAAACCAAACCTTGTGCATCATCCATCACTCTGTAATTTTGGAGGCGAACGGCGCCATCAGTTGTCTTAATAACTTGATATATTTTGCAGAGAAGATTATTTGAGAATAGGGCCGGCAAATGAGCGAGCCAGCTCGTGTTCGACTTGTGTTCGGCTTGATATTTGGCTCGCTCGAGCTCGGCTCGAATTAATTTCAAGCAAGCTTGAGCCTAAATTTAGGCTCGAAATTAATTTCAAGCCGAGCTTGAGAATTACTCGGCTCACTCGAATTAAGCTCGAAAAGTTCGATATATATATATATATATAGAGAGTGAGGCTACTATACTTCTGGAAGCACGGACCTTTCCGTGCTTCCAGGTTATTTTTAATGTTCCGACTTTCGAATCGTCTATCGCCTTCGTTAAACTTGATCTAGAGTATTTGAAGTATATTTGCTTAATGAACTAAGGGGCTCAAACTTAACGGCTGAAAATAAAAATCTTACAAAACGTGATAATATGATATTAAAATTTTAGATCAAAGATATTGATCTTGTTTTATATAGTATAAAGAATTTCCAATCAAAATTTCATATGATTTGGATATTTCTACACCGTTAAACTTGCAAACGGCTCACCACGGTCATTAAAATTATTGATTTTGAGTCCCTTCGATCACTAGGCAAATGATATCGAAAAATTATAAAATTTATTTTCTAAATACTTCAAATACTCTAGATCAAGTTTAATGGAGCCCATTGACGATTCGAAAGTCGCAACATCAAAAACGACCTGGAAGCACGGAAGGCTTCGTGCTTCAAGAAGCATAGTAGCCTCTCTCTCTCTCTCTCTCTCTCTCTCTCTCTCTCTCATATATATAGAGAGAGAGAGAGAGAGAGAGAGAGAGAGAGAGGCTACTATGCTTATGGAAGCACGAAGCCCTCCGTGCTTCCAAGTCGTTTTCGATGTTCCGACTTTCGAATCGACAATCAGCTCCATTAAACTTGATCTAGAGTATTTGAAGTACCTAGAAAATAAATTTTACAATTTTTCGATATCATTTGCCTAGTGATCGAAGGGACTCAAAATCAATAATTTTAACGACCGTGGTGAGCCGGTTGCAAATTTAACGGTGTAGAAATATCCAAATCACATGAAATTTTGATAGAAAATTCTTTATACCATATAAAACAAGATCAATAACTTTGATCTAAAATTTTAATATCATATCATCACATTTTGTAAGATTTTTATTTTCAGCCGTTAAGTTTGAGCCACTTAGATCACTAGGCAAATGATATCGAAAAATTGCAAAATTTATTTTCTAGATACTTCAAATACTCTAGATCAAGTCTAACGAAGCCGATAGACGATTCGAAAGTCCGAACATCAAAAACAAACTGGAAGCACGGAAACCTCCGTGCTTCCAGAAGCATACTAGCCGCACTCTATATATATATATATATATATCGAACTATTCGAGCTAAATTCGAGTGAGCCGAGTAAATCTAAAGATCGGCTTGAAATAAATATAGAGCCTAAATTGAGGCTCCTAAGCTTGCTTAAAAGTAACTCAAGCCGAGCTCGAGCGAGCCAAATATCAAGCCGAACACAAGTCGAACAAGAGATATGCGGCTACGATCATGTGCCGGCCCTATTCTCAAATAAGCTTCACTGCAAAATATATCAAGTTGAATAAGACAATCTAATGGCGCCGTTCGCCTCCAAAATAATCAGAGAGATGGATGATGCAAAAGGTTTGGAAAAAATTTACTTAAGCAAAAAATAGTTTGCACGGTTGCTTCTCGGAAACAAAACCATGGAGCTGGACTCACACAAGGGGCCTGAAATATAGTATATATCATATGCAGAAACACATATGCGAATGCAAATATGACGAGTAATCAACAATCGGTCCCACGCTATATATAGTACCGGGGCTCCGGTACTATAGTATCGTTTTCAATCTTAGGGTGTTTAAATCAACGATTCACACAGTTAAAACTGATTTAACATATTTAAAGTTTTTAGAAATAAAATTTTATATTTTTTCGATATAGTTTACTTTATGATCAAATCATTTCAAAATTGTCAATTTTCAATAGCTACTATGGCGAGTTTAGAGTTTAACGGTGTAGAAGAATCTAAATTTCTTCAAATTTTGATAGAAAATACTTTAAACTATCTAGATTAAGGTTAACATTCTTGATCTTGAATTTAAAAGTCCAATGCTCAAAGTTTAAAGATTATTTAATTTTCACCGTCCATTTTTACATAATTTATTTACTGAGTAACTGATGTCGAAGAAAATTAAAATTTTATTCTTAAGAACTTCATATACCCTATATTATATTTAACGGTGAACACCTTAAGGTCGAAAACAAGACTATAGTACCGGAGCTCCGGTGCTATAGATAGTATAGTAGCCTAATTCTATATATATATATATATATATATATATATATATATATATATATATATATATATAATTATGCTACTATACTATCAATAGTACCAAGTCCTTGGTACTATT
>NC_033641.1:5469408-5502114 GCF_001540865.1 Ananas comosus
CTCTCTCTCTCTCTCTCTCTCTCTCTCTCTCTCTCTCTCTCTCTATATATATATATATATATATATATATATATATATATTCTACTATATTATTAATAGTATCAATCACTTGCTATTAGGTTTCGGTCTTTGGATAAAGGGATGTGCGGTTAGAATGATGGTGATCCCCTGGGATTGAGTGGGTGGTTAATTGAATAATATGATCTAACGGATGGAAATGGTCAAAAAGGTAGATCTAACAGCACACAATTCGATAGCACAAAGCATTTGATACTATTGATAATATAGTTGACGGACTCTATCTCTCTCTCTCTCTATATATATAGTCCGGCTACTATACTATCTATAGTATTGATATANATCTAACGGATGGAAATGGTCAAAAAGGTAGATCTAACAGCACACAATTCGATAGCACAAAGCATTTGATACTATTGATAATATAGTTGACGGACTCTATCTCTCTCTCTCTCTATATATATAGTCCGGCTACTATACTATCTATAGTATTGATATATAGTACTAAGCGCTTTGTACTATTGAATTTTCTACCGTTAGATTTGCCTATATATATATATAGAGTCTGGCTATTATACTATCGATAGTACCAAGCATTTGATGCTATCGAGTTTTCTGCTGTTAGATCTATTCCTTTGGTCATTTTCATTTGTTAGATCATACTATTTAACTAGCCACCTACTCAACCCTAGGGGACTACTATCGTCCTTACCGCACATCCCTTCATCCAAAGGCCAAAACTCTAATAGTAAGCGGTTTGTACTATTGATAGTATAATAACCAAATTCTATATATATAGGCTCGGGCTACTATACTTTTATAAGTATAGACCTCTTTATATTTATAAATTTTCAGCCATTGGATGTGCGATTAGAATGATAGTGGTCTCCTAAGATTGAGCGGGTGGTTCGTTGAATAGTATGATTTAGCGGGTAAAATGGTCAAAAGGATATAAATCTAACGGTCAAAAACTTATGAGTATAAAAGAATTTATACTCATAAAAATATATATAGTAGCTGAACTCTCTCTCTCTCTCTCTCTCACTCTCTCTCTCTCTCTATATATATATAATTATATATAATATATATTTTAATTATATAAAATATTATATATTATGTATTTTAATTACATGTGTATAGAATTTAGATTATTGGGCCCATAAAACCAAACCAGTAAAATTCTA
The DNA here is from genome assembly GCF_001540865.1 of Ananas comosus. Classification (NCBI taxonomy): domain Eukaryota; kingdom Viridiplantae; phylum Streptophyta; class Magnoliopsida; order Poales; family Bromeliaceae; genus Ananas; species Ananas comosus. Next base: position 5,470,611 of record NC_033641.1, read on the forward strand.
CTCTAATTGTTCTCTTTCTCTCTTTTTCACTTACTCGCAGAGTCACTGTAACACACTGGACCTTTGCAAATTGCGAGATTCGAGTGTTCGATATGTATTCCGAACTTTTCCACACTTAGTGGAGGGTCGTCGATGGTGTACCGGCCTAAAAGTTCGATCTCTAGAGTTTTGGCAAGTCCTGAGAGTTTTCACTCTCGGGGACCGGTCCCTGATGGGAGAGACCGGTCCCCTCAGCACAGTGTTGCGGCAGGACTTGAGGCAACCGGTCCCTGGCTGGGAGAGACCGGTTCCCGAGCGCGTGTTTTGCGAGAAGGGTCTAAGAGACCGGTCCCTGGCGGGGAGAGACCGGTTCCCGAACGTTGGTTTTTCTGGTTCGACACGAGAGACCAGTCCCATGCAGGGAGAGACCGGTCCCTCAGCGCGTGAGCAGCCCAGACCGGGCAGTGCACAGAGTGGATTTTTGAGGGGCCTAAGTGGATTTTGTTACCTTAGAGGCTATAGGCAGCCTCTCTTCCCCCTCTCACTCTCATTTTCTCACCTACACACTCTCCTTACACTTCTAGAGAGAGAAAGGGAAGGAGAAGAAGGAGAATGAGAGGAGAGGAGCTTGCTTGGAGGCCTTGGAGCACCATCTTCTTCCTCATTTCTCACCTTTAGAGGCTTGGAGCTTGCTTTTGGAGCTTTGTGGTGGATCAATCTTCAACCCTAGAAGATTTTGAGCTGATTGGAGCATCCTAAGAATAGGTAAGTTGGCAGAGCTGACTTTCTCTAGATCTTAGTTTTGGGGCTTTTATGCTTGTTTAAACCTCTAAGATTTTTGATTTTAGCGTTACGATTTGCGGATTCTTGATTTGAGGCTTCTCTTGATCTTCATTTGAAAGGGTTAGGAACACTTTATATAGGTTAGATTGGTAGACCTGTACCTCGTCACATTTGAAGATTTAAGAGAGGTTTTTTTCACTGTTGAAGGTGAGTTTTTTTCCCACCTAGCTTTGAGATGGTTAATGATCAACCTTGTGGTTGTAATCGTTATACTTGTGTTTTGACCCTTGTTCCTACATCTGCTAGGGTGCTAGAGGCTAGTTGACTACTGTTCGTCGAGCTACGAAGGATCGCAATGTTTTGGTGGGTTTGACTTCCGTGAAAATAGGAGCGAAATGGCCCGCGATGCTTTCTAAACTCTTCGTAAGTATTTTTAAATGCAATTTTCTATACATTGAAATTTATGTGGAATTTTAGAACACCTAGAAATGCATACCTTATTTAAGTTAAATTTTCACTCTATATAGTAGAGTAATCCAGGGTTATTTATCATGGCATGTAGGATTTCATGTGATCGAATGAAGATTCTCGTTGCGTAATGCCTAATTTAGCTCATTATTCGTGTATTGGAAATATTATACTTATGTTTTGGCACTTAAGTAGCATAAAGTGTCATCTAAGAGGCAACTTGAAAATTAGTAAACTAACTGAACTGCAACAATAGAAACATAATATGTAGACCATTGTCAATACTGCTATATATTCCATGTAGGAGCATATAATGACTAGAAATAGGCCTTTGACTACGATACATTCCAATGTTATTTACAGAGGACTTGGTACTTGTGAACTGGAGTATGACTACTTGCCATTATGCTGTCATTCGCACATGCTGTGAGGTCGCTTCACCCTACAAGGCCTGGCGACTCCGGAGATATAGCCATCGCGATTCATATTCGCCGTGGTGGGATATGGCAGCCGAGTGGATTGGCCATGGGCCAGGCTCATTCCTAGGTGGGATGATGACTACACGGGCCGCCATTAGGCCGGCATCCGCCAAACAGGCCTGACGCGGTGGGTCTAAGCCATAGCAGCCTTCGGGTGGGATCCTTCAGATTTGACCTTTGAGTATTCACTATGATATGTGTAACTTTAAAATTGTTAAAAGTGGACCTTGACTATGAATAGTAAACATGACTCTTTACTATTTTTGCATTGAGGACATCGGGTTGGTTTGCATTTGTGCTATAATTACGCCATGTCATACCTAATCCATGCACATCCATATTAGTTGCCTTGATTACTTATGCAAAATTAATGCTAAGTAGACTTCATGTGTAGTAAAGTTTACACTTGTTAGACTTGCACTTCGCTTTACTCGTTTTTCATTGTTGCTGACCACTTTCCTTGTAGCTTTGGGCCTTGTGGTGCATTCACTGAAGTCAGTAATTGCCCACTGGGAACTATTTTTAATAGTTCTCACGCCCTCTTTTCGTGGTTTCTTTCAGAGCCTTCTGCACCGGCGGAGGCACGGGATCGCGGCAAGGGGATCGCATAGCTAGCTAGCGAGGAGCGGTTCTTTGCCTAGGTGGTTTACTCTTTCTTTTTATAGTTGAGAGAGAGAGTGAGAGATTTTGTATCCCTGTATAGAGACCACCTGTGTACCTACTTTTAGCACTTGTATTTGGGATTTCTTTTGTATTACTTTATGTTTCTTTAGTGAATCTCAGTTTTATCCTTATTCCTTGGTTGTAGAAATTAGACACTTATCATGCTCTGATACTCTTAGTTGTCTTTTTACTGCTTTATTTATTGTTGTTTTTAGACGCCTTATATGTTTTAGACGTATGGCGGGTCTGGGCACGCGCCGGGCGGGCTTTCGCTGGGTCCCGAGGCGTGACAGTCACTTTCCCTAATTTTTTTAATATTATAATATCGTATTTCATGCATTCATTTTGTATGTTAAACTAGATATTTTTTATATCAAATTTTAGATAATGTTTTATAAAAATTAAACTATAGATTGCACGATGTTAAGAATTTCAAGCAGCTCGTTTAGGGCTCGAGCTTGCTCGACTCGAAGTTAGGCTCGTTCGAGCTCGGCTCAAATTAATTTCAAGCCAAGCTTGAGCCTAAATTTAAGCTCGAAATTAATTTCAAGTCAAGCTTGAGCTGAGATAAGCTCGCTCGAGCTCGGCTCGTTTCCACCCCCTATTTGAGAATGATGAATGATTCTGTATTCTGTATTTTACGCTCGGACCCTGGTTAGGGTTGTCACATGTGATTCCGTGCCACAAATTTCTTTTAAATTATTATTTTTTTTAATTTGATAAATCATCCCTCATAGGTAATACGGCTATCAATTATGACCAGATAACTTAATTATTCTAACGTTTGGAAGTCTCTAATTGGATCCATGAATAGTATCTCTTTCAAGGTGACATCTTTTGTTAAGGGTGATTTGGTTTGGTGATATTTCTCTTACGGTAACTTTTGTTATTTGTGGGATAAAATATTGTTTCGAGAGTAGCACAAATAAAAGTAAAATTAGATTTGATTCAAGATTCTCTTGTATCTGATTGTTATTCTAGGAATAATTGGGAATAGTGAAAACAGTAATGGTAAAATAACAATTTTGAAATTCTATACAACAACATCAATATAATGATAAAAGTGTTCTAAAAAAATATTAGTGAATTACAACAAAATATTACACGGCCAATTTGCATAAAAAATTCACAAGCTTTGAGCTTTTGCAAAACTGAGCCCTTTTTTTTTTTTTTTTTTTTTTTTTTTTTTTTTTCTATTTTACATATTCGGATTGGATTTTTGCTATCTGAGGAAAATGCCCCTCGTCTCTCTCTGCCTCACTCGTATTCGCTCAGATACGTATACCTCACTATACGGCGCTTAGACGGGCATTAAATGCGCCCCGCGCTTGGTTACGTAACCTCCCAGTCATCGAGACCAGAACCAAATCGGCCCCGCTATCGTCAGCTCCGTTGTTTGATGTTCATTTTTTCGAAATTAAATTAGGAAGAATACGCGGTCGACAACCGGAATAATGGTACAACGCGAAGAGAAATAGTGCAACAACACTTCTAATAGTGCAGCTTGCAGCTCATACCAGTGCAACCTTCGCAGCTCACAGTGCGACACTTTCAGTCAATCTTCTCTCTTACCATGGCAACATTCCATTCTCTAGTTAGTCAGTCTTCTTCCTAAACCATAAGACGGTCTGTAAGGAAGTGGATTCTCGAAATACGAGAGTTGAACTTCGATTAGAATCGACTGACTGTCGATTCGGTGTGCTTCGGTGAAGCCGAGGACATCAAAAATGCGAAAAGTGCATTATGGATGGTCTCGAGAGCAAGCTGTGCAAGAATCTGCACAATTGCAGATTTTGCTCTCGGGGATCGGTCCCTGGCGGGAGAGACCGGTCCCCGTAGCATGGTGTGCGGCAGAAAATTCTCTGCGCACAAGTTTTGCTCTCGAGGACCGGTCCATGGCGGGGGAGACCGGTCCCCGTACGCGTTGGAAATGGGCAGAGCCCTCTGCCCGCAGGAGTTGCTCTCAAGGACCGGTCTCTCTCTAGGGAGACCGGTCCTCGCACACGAAAACTGCCCAGTCTGGGCAGTGTGAGAGGCATGGAGCAGAGGAGTGTAATTGCAATTATACATTGAGGGGGTTAAGTAGGAGGGCATAGAGGCCATTTCCCCTCACCTCCCTCTCATTTGTACTCTCTCTTTCTCTCTCTAAGTTCTCCTCTCTCTCTCTCTTAAAGTGAAGAAGGAGAAGAAGGGAAGGAAGAAAAAAGGAGAAGCAAGCTTGGAGGAGGGTTTTCATCATCTCCTTCTTCCTCTCCACACCATTGAGCAAGCTTTAGAGGTAAGCTTCTAAGCTCAACAATGGTGGAGATCTAGGGTTTGAACTTCTAGCTCTAGAAATGGTTTAGTTGGATCTCTAGTAAGCTTAATAGATGTTTAGTAAGCTTAATAGATGTTTAATGTTTAAATCTAGAGATTTATTGGAGTAATTTGCAAAGATGCAAACCTAGGGCTCCAATTTGGGGTTTTTGCTTAATAGTTGAGCTTGATCTCAATTGATGGTATCTAAACCTAATTGCTAGGTGTCTAAACGCATGGGCGAAGATGGATTGATGATTCGTCGAGTCGGTACAGAGATATCGGCAAAAAGAGACCATTCGAGCTTCGTTTCCCCCTAGGAGGCCGAGACGACGTCATAGCAAGTGCCGAATCACGTTCCTAAAGCCTTGACATCGTCAAAAAGTGGTTGGTGTCATCTCGAAGCAACCGGGCTCCTCTTTATATCTTAGTACATTGTAACCTTGCATCTCTTATACATGTGCATTGTAGGATTGCATTGTTATTCCATTTCCTTATGCTTGCTAGTTGATATCAATGTATGAGTTGAATGCTTGATATAGTGGTTAGATAAGGATTGGGTCTTGACATTGAATCTTAAAGTGCTGAGAAAAAGAGATAGACTCGATGGTTACCTAGTGACATGATGAGTGGCATATGAATGATAATTGAAACAGGACGAGTGGCATCTAACTTAGTGTAAAGCGACACTAGTAAATTGTGAACTTAGGGATAGGTGGACTCCCTAGTGATGGCTCGTTGAACAAGAACATAGTGTAGTTAAACACTTGTATATGGACATTAGGATAGGTGGATTCCCGAGTGATTTCTAGCCCTAGCTGATAAGGTATCCTCGAGTTGAGAGGATTGGATCATACTCACAGTCTGTTTATACTTGTGGTGGTCGCGCCACACAAGTCGTCGTGCACTCTGGAGTTTGGCGCGAGAGGGACAGAGTTGATGTCCTGCAGACGGTTAAAGAGAACCTAAGGGATCGCCAATGATTGGGTAAACAAGAGAATAGCACTGTTTATTGGACATTTGCTTATTGGACATTGCTTAGTGGACATAGTAGCATGTTAGTAGATTACTTACTATGTGATGCATGCATACATTACTCTTGATTGGGCAAAGTAGTGTAGTTTTCCTACTATGTCGTTTATTGCTTTCATTATCTATCTATCTATCTATCTATCTGCTCTTGCCCGCTTGGACCTAGTGGGGAGATCGACGGAGTCGGTGGCTGAACCGACTGGGAACTATGGACAATAGTTCTCACCCCACTTTGTTGTAGGGCCTAGTTCGAGCACGCCAGGCAAGGATCGCGGCAAGGGCATAGCGCCCGAGCAGTAGTAGTGTAGTCGCTTTCCTATTTTGCATTAGCACCATCCTATGTTTATGAGTGATTTGTAGGAGAGCTATCGATGTATTTTGGTGGATGATCTAGTGGACAATGTATTCATTTTGGGAAAGATGCAAATGTAAATTAACATAAATGAATGCAATGTGATGTAATAGCTAGTTATATCTCTCTTTGTTCACTTGTATGTACTCGTGACTCTTGCTTTTATCTGTTGGCACTTGTTGTGCCCCTTGTTGATTGTGTATGTATAGAATTTCTTTTTCTGGACAAATTCTTGTACATGATCAGGTTGTTTAGCCTTAGGCGGGCAGGGGAGGTGCTGTCCGTTCGGCTACTGTACGACGTGCCCGAACCGGACCAAATTGGTAGCGGTCTCAGGGCGTGACACGGTCCCCTCATCGGCGTCCCATGTTGCTTATCTTATTTGTAAACCCCTCGCCCTCCCCTATGGAAGCTGGCAGTTTATTCCAGTATTCTCCGTCGCGCTCGACATTTGCTGAAGAGAAGTGGAAGAAGCGTGGAGAAGGGAGGTGGCTTTAGGATTAGGAAATAGAGGAGGAGGACAAATCATTCGTTTGCAAAGAGGTACCACACGGCCAAGCAAGTAGTGCAACTTTTGTGGCAACGGTGCAATCATATCTAAAAAAGTGCAAATTGTTATCTGTATTTTGTGATGTCCAGAATGTAGTATTCAAAAGAGGCTGTAAATGGTGTAACATTGCCCTATTTAGTGCAATGTTGTAATATACCGAAAATTCGAAAAATAAATATCGAACTTTAGTCAAATTGACCAAAGTGCGAGGATGGTACACTTCGGAAAGTCCGAAGGTGTTAAAATGATCAAAAGCGCATTGTGGGAGGTTTTCGAGAGCTAAAGGATAAAAAATCTGCATTCTACAGGTTTTGTGCTCTCGGGGATCGGTCCCTGAAGGAGAGACCGGTCCCCGTACGCGTGAAGGTTGAGAAAAAGGAAAAATCGGCTAAGTCCCTGAGATCAGGCTCTCGGGAACCGGTCCCTACTGGAGAGACCGGTCCCCGAGAGACCGGTGCCCTAAAGAGAGATCGGTCGCATTGTGCGGGAGCCCTGGCTGCCGCAGGGAGGAGCTACGGGAACCGGTCCCTGGTCGGGGAGACCGGTCCCCACATACGAAATCTGCCCAGTTTGAGCAGTTTAATAAGATGAAAGCTGAGGGGTTTAATTGCATTTTTGCAACCCATTGAGCTAAGTATGAGGGCAAATAAGATAATTCTCTCATTTCTCACCCTCTCACACTCCTCTCTCTCTTTCTCTCTCTAAAAGACAAGAAGGAGAAGAAGAAGGCAAGGAAAAGAAAGAAAAAGAAGAAGAAAAAAGTGGAGAAGAAGAAGAATGAGTAAAGAAACTCCCTCTCCCTCATCTCTAGCTTGGAAAAGGAAAGCTTACAAGGTAAGCTTTGAACCCTAATTGTGGTAGAATCCAAACTAGGGTTTAGATTAAGCTAAGAATGGTTTTTATAGAACCTATTGAGTGTTTGGAGTTATCTTTTGCTCCCTTTTGAGATCAACACCATGAAATGGTGTGGAGGGTGAAGCTTGAAGGAGAGCTTCAATCTCTCTCATGGTAGAATCCAAACTAGGGTTTGGATTGAACTAAAGATGGCACTACAACAGAATTAGGTTATAGGGACACATGTTTAGGACACTTTTGAGTAAGTGTCCCATTTATACTAAAACTTAAAAAAACATCTACTAATGCCTAAATATAAAGCCCAATCCAACCAAAAATAAAAGATTACTCTACTCAATCTACCACACCAAGTCCATTTGGCCCGATTACAAACAAAAAAGAAAAGAAAAGAAAAATCAATTACTATCTTTTCTTCTCTGTTCACTCAATCCACTGAAATTCTAGACGAAGAGCCTTTCCTGTCGTCCTCCTCTGCCACCGCAGCCAACGAGATAGAGTTTCGGCGGTTGCTAAATTCTTAAATAAGTGTTGGTAAATTAGCAGCACCCTTTTAGGTTATAGCGGCACTCTTTAACTGTCACTATATACCTAGCGACCCCACATATAGCAACACTTTTTAAAAGTGTCGGTAATTTTAGCTAGCAGCACTTTTTTGACATGTACCTACATTTAAAAGTGTCGCTATAGACCGTTTTTGTTGTAGTGTGGTTTTTGTGGAGTCTCTAGAGTAGATTGAAGCTTCTTTTGCTTCCCAATAAGATCAAACCCTAGGTTTGATGTATGTTATAAGCTAGGGCACCCAAATTAGGGCTTTTTCTTGCGAGGGTTTTAAAGTGCAATTGACCCTTTAGAAACCTAATTGGGGGTATTTCCGACGCGTTGGTGCGCTCGGATTAACGTTACGAAAAGCCGATGTAAAGTTATAGCCAAATAAGCCTAATTTGGCTTTGTTAACTCGCAGGTAGCGAACCGGGTGTCTAAAAATCCCAAAAAAATCGTCGGAGCACCTAAGTAAGCCTACAAGGTGGGTGGTGCTATCCAAACTCGTTGAACTTCCTTCTATGCCTAATGTGTTATTCAATTGAGCATATGTTATATACATTGTTGCATGCATCGTAGGGTATATGTAATGAGAATAATGTATTGTTGCATGTTGTGAGTACAATTTGCTTAATGAGATGGTTGAGAACCCCTATGAATGTTTAACCCTATATGTATGCATGAGGTAAAATGTGAGCACCCAAGTGAGGCAAAAGAACAAAGTGACACAATGAGCATAGATCGAGTGGCATTCAAAAGTATATAGGCGACACTAGAGTTAGTGTGTGGCATCAAAGAATCAATGTGATGAAAAGAACAAAGATAATGGTTGAAATTAATGTAAAGTTTGGCATAAAGAACGAGTAAAGTTAAAGAACAATGATTGCTAGAGTTAGCAAAATAAAGTGATATAAAGAACACTAGAGTTAGTATAAAGACAATGATTGAACTATATATCCTTAGAGTTAAGGATTGATCATACATGCTATGAGTTCCGTGCTTGAGGGCGGTCGCTCCCCCTCGGGCGATGCGCTCCGGAGTTTTTGCATCACAGGTTGGAGTAAACCCGAGGACGGTCTTAGCGGGAGGAAGCTGAGGGCCCGCGATGATGGACTTAATGTGGGCAAGTTAATGTGGCGAAACCCCCGGGTTAGCCGTGAGATTAAAGAACAAAGAACAAGGCTTAAAGAACAAAGAGTAAAGAACAAGAACTTGCATACTTGCATTATTTATATTGAGCATATTTCTTGCTATTTGTTCAGGCATATTAGCATCATGATTATAGTTTGGCTACTATTCTGCTTATTCTTTCTATTATGCCTGAGTTAGTCCTTGTGGGAAAGTCGGTGATGTTCGGGCCGAACCCACTGGGAACTTTGTTGTAGTTCTCACCCCACTATTCCACAGAGCCGGGACCGAGCGAGCCAACAAGCGACCGCGGTAAAGGCATCGCACCCTAGACAGTGGCCACCCGAGTCGGGCTTTACATTTTGTTAGTAGTTTACCCTTTTATCATCTTTTGTATTTGATGATTTAAGATGATAATGTATAAAGCAAAGAGAGAAAAGAATGTAATGTTTATTTTGAGCAAATGTGATGCAAAAAGAAATGATGAAAAGAATGTAAAGACTTTATGATGTACAAGTTGGTTAAATGCAATGTATGTGATCAAAAGAGAATCATATTACTTGTGTAGATGATTAGTTCCTTTCTCTCACTCATTGCTATTGCTTACCCTCGTGTAAGTCGTTTGTGTATGTTCCGCTAGTGCACTTCTTGCTTAAAATTGTACATGTGATGAGCCTTGGGCGGACAGGAAAAACTCTGTCCGTTCGGCGTTTGTTTGACGTGCTCGGGCCGACCCAAATTGGTATCGGTCCTGGGGCGTGACAAATGTATTAACGAAAATAGTGCAACGAGTCTATAACCAGTGCAAATGCACTCCTCCCTTAGTGTTTTTCAGCTCGGCGTATATTCTCATTAGCTTCGCCAAGTGTTGCTTAGATAGAACCAGTGCAAATTTTTCTCTATATTTTATGCTAACATGAAAGTAATAGTGCAAACAAGACTGTAAATGGTGTAACGATGACAAAAATAGTGCAACATTATTTGCTAAATAGTGTAACTAGCCTCTAACCAGTGCAACACTGCTCTTTGTTCAGTGTTTTTCTGTTCGGCGTATGTTCTGATCATCTTTGCCAAGTGTTGCTTGGGTACAACAAGTACAAGTTCGCAAAGGGTAGAAAAAGTAAAAGCAAAAAGAATAAGAAGAATATTAAGAATTGAAATAGAAAATGCACTCTCTATTAATCTGGGAACAAGAATTACATTTTCTTTGATAAAAATTACACTATTTTATATTACGTTGCAACATGTAAGACATGATTTGCATACAAGATAATGTTTTCTCAAAATAATTTAAGAAAGAAACGAAATCATCTGAGCTTTTTTGCAATTCCAAGTGCAGGGGGATGCTATTGTTGGTCAAGGAGGTGAAGGCGATGAAGGGCATTCCCCGTAAACGCAATTGTTGTGACGGCGGGGGACGAGGGTCGTCGTCTTCCTCATCTGCAGTCACTGTGGCGGCGGCAGTGGCGGTGTCGGAAGAAGCTCTTCCTCGTCGCATTCGTTTCGGCGACAGCGTCGGTGGTTGCGGGAATGAAAATTAAAGTCGTTGTGGTTGGTGGGGGTGGCAGTGCCGACGGCGGCCGCCACGAAAGGGGAGTGAGGTGAAGAATGGGTTGAGGAGGAGAATGCTGTTGGCAAAGACCAAGCAGATCTGTGTTTAGATAAATTCCCACTACCTGAAGTGCTTCAGTTGCTGCGATCCCTTTAAATCTCCGCTCGACTATGTTTGGAAACCGGCTCAACGATCAATAAAAAATAGAAATGAGCAAAAACACTAAAAATCTGAAAAAATGTTCTGACCTTTAAGAGAAAGCGCCAATGGGCTCGCAGCAACTGAAGCACTTCAAATAGTAGGAGTCGATCTTAATGCCGATTTGCTAGATCGTACCTCTCACAACAGTCGCCTTCTCCTCGACGACTGACTCGCCTCTCGCGCGCCTTCCGCCACCGCCACCATGGGCACTACCCTTGTCGGTAGCTGTGACGGCTTTACTTTTCGCCTTCGAAACAACTATCTACACCGCCGAAACGAATATGACGATGAAGAGGTTCGCCCGCCGGTCTCGCCGCCGCCGCAGCCACCACAGACACGGAAGACGCGACCCTCATCCCCCACAGTCAAACCAGCTGTGTTTATAGGGAACGCCCTTCGTCGCCGTCACCTTCTTGACGAAGGGTAGTGTCACCTTTACTTTCTTTTATACTAGAAGAACCCTAAAGCCCTAGTGGAAATATTGTATCAAATAGTATGACATAGGACTTACACGATTGAATTTCGCAATTACATAGAAGATTAATTTTAAACATGCTATAAATGGTGCAACATCCCTTAAAAGGGATTACCTTATTGCATTAAAAGTACAACAATAATCACAATACTGCAAACTTTGTGTCTGCAGGAACGAAAATAGTGCAATAGTGACATTGAAAAGTGCAAAATTTTTGTGCTGTAATGCAACAGAGAATGAAGTTGAAGAACCAGTGGGTAATATGAGAAAATATGTTTGTTATCCTTGGGTTCTATAGGCGCTGCTTTTCTCTGAAAATGCCCCTCGTCTCTCTCCACCTCATTTGTATTCGCTCAGATACGTATACCTCACTGTACGGTGCCTGGGTGGGCATTAAGTGCGCCCCGTGAGTGATTATGCAACCTCCCAATTATCGGAATGTGAACCAAATCGGCCCCGCTATTCGCCAGCCCCGATGTTTGTTGTTCGGTTTTTCGAAATTAAATATTTTGAAGCTAAATTTGGAAGAATATGCGGCCGACAACAGGAATAATGGTGCAACACGAAGAGAAATGGTGTAACAACCCTTCTAATAGTGCAGACTTTAAATAGTGAAAAAAATTTCTATAAAAATTTCATCAGATTTGGATTGTTTTACACCGTTAAATTCACAAACGCATCACATTGACCATTAAAATTGTCAATTTTGAGACCTTTTGATCAGTAGCCAAATGATGTCGAAACGTTATAAAATTAGGTTTCAAATACTTTTAATAGTGTAGATTAAGTCTAACGGAGCAGATCGTCGATTTGGAAGTCACATAATTGAAAACAACTTCGTAGCACGGAGGCCTCCATGCTACCGATAGTATACCAGCCTCTCTCTCTCTCTCTCTCTCTATATATATATATATATATATATATAACTAGACTGGAATGCTATCAATAGCACCAAGTTGTTGGTGCTATTAGGTTTTTGGCCTTTGAATGAAGAAATATACAGTTAGGATGATGTGGGCCCCTCAGAGTTGAGTAAGTTGTTAGTTGAATAGTATAATCTAACGGGTGAGAAAAATCAGAGGGCTAAATCTAACAGCGGAAAACTTGGAAGCACAAAGTGCTTAGTGTTATCGATAGTATCCCAGCCGGACTGTCTCTCTTTCTCTTTCTCTATACACACACACACACACACAATTATATATGTATCAAAAAGAATTTAAATTCAAATTCAAATTTGAATTTCCCCTAAATAAAGTCTCAGATATTACACAGAGGCACCGCAGATCAAAGGACAAGTCACACCACTGCAATATTGAGTAAGTCAGTGACGAGTGAGTAGACATCTAAGTGACTTCTCGCGTTGGTCACGCTCGGTGCCCTTATTCTCTAACAACCACCTGCACATTCGCTCCAGTGTCCCCACAATATTAACTCGAGACTCGTCTACCCAAAACGGGAAGTAACCTATGTACCAATCTCATCGGATCAATCACCATCCTTGTGATAATTCATCAATCGAGAGCATTAAAAAATTAACCATCAACTCTTAAAAATATGTGTTATCATCTTATTAATTTCTTAGATGATTTATGGACACATACACATCATGAATGAAAATAATAATCCAAATTTATTTATAATATTTAAAATCAAATACAAATTTATGTCCTAAAAATTGTGTCGTCCTCGTTGGCTTCTAGGGTATACATTTAACAATCCCATACGGATCCCCCCACACCCATCGCTTCTTTCGCTTCACCAACTCCAAATCCATCGCCGCTTCCTCTACTGTGCCATGTCACGACCCTCGGAACCCTCATTTCAATCCCTACACAATTTAAAAAAATAAAAAATTACAAAATTACAAAATATCACCCCTTCTTGTTCACCAAAATAAAAGAAAAAAAAAGTGAGGAAAAAGAGTATAAAAAAAAAATCTTATTTTACTTATTTTTTCTTATAAAAGTGATTTGTTTAGATGATAATGAACCATGTGAACACATTAATTAGAGGTGGGCAGGTGGAAAGACAAAACGTCGAATGGAAATGGGAGGTGGGAAGAAGAAGTATTAGGGAGTGGGAAGGAGGGAGAAAGCAAGGGTGAAGAAGGAACTACCAATTGGCAAACTCTATGAGATATAGTGTATAGGTATAGATATTATACCCTTTGCACATGATATACTGCACTATTTGTAAATAGTTTATAAATAAATAAAGGAAAACTTCAAATACCACCCCTGTGGTTTTACAGTTTCTTACTTTAGTACCCTGTGGTTTAAAGTGTATCAATTTAGTGTTCTGTGGTTTCATTTTTATCTTTCTATTATGGATTTCGCTAAATTTTTTCTTTAAATCAGTGACAAAGTTAAAATTAAAGGGTACTAAAGTGAATATTCGATAAACCTAAGTGGGTTATCTGAAATTTTTTTTGCATATAATTTAACGAAATATTAATGGAAAAGCTGACAAATAGATGAAAATGAAACCACAGGATACTAACTTGATACACTTAAACCACATGGTACTAAAGCGAGAAAGTGCAAAACCACAGGGGTGGTATTTGAAGTTTACCCATAAATAAATTATGTAATATTTGTATAAATGGTACAAATATTGTACAATTCTAGACAAATATAGCACTATTTGCATAAATGTTGTACAATTTAGATGGATATTGCCTTTTTTTTCTTAACAATTATATTTATTTTTTTTATTTTTGTATTAAATGAGAATTCTCATCGTCCGAGAAAAATTATGTATAATTATGACTTGTGTGTTGTATTTTTTAAAAATTTTGACATTTTATTTCAAGGGTTAATTTCATACAGGTCACTGCAAACATAATGAATGATAAATATATCCCTACAAAATTTAACTTTCATATATTGTCCCTACAAAAGTCCTGATGCTTTCAAATATGTTCCTGCCATTAGAATCCGTTATAAAAATTTAGTTAACCATAGATTAAATACTTAACCCTAGTTAATTTTTGATATTTTTATCCCTCTTATATTACACTGTTATGCCTTTTAGAGGGACATATTTGTGATAGCAAAATTAAAAAAATAAACAGTTCTCTAAATGGTTCTCTAACGGTGACAAATCAAAAAGACATATTTGAAAATATTAGGACTTTTGTAGGGACAATATTTAAACTTTTAGGGATATATTTGTCATTCACTATGTTTGCAAGGACTTGTATGAAATTAACCCTTATTTTAATGTGTAATGCAATATAATGTATAAAAAGGAGTGCAATATATTCAGCTAAATACCGACCGTCCCTAGCACAAGTAGTAAAGGGCTTGATGGTTGGTACCCGAGGTCCCAAGTTTGAATCCTAGTTGATTCACATTTTCAGCTAAGTTTATTTCTAAATAAAATAAACAAAGCGAGTAGCATGCTACCTATCTCTCAAAAAAAATTATATTCAGCTAAATAGTGCAATGTTTTATTGTAAATAGTATAACATCTATTACTATATACTAAAGAGAAGGGGGGGTGAGAGGTTTGTTTGAGGACGCATGTCCATTTGGTATATCCCATGCATCTGGCGTATTGTGGATTAAGTAAAAAAAACTATAATTTTACTTCAATAGATGTATTTATTTATATGAGTTTATAATTTTTAATATATAAATATTTTGAATGTTATAAAACATAATCAATAAATTAAGTCTTAATTTTTGAATTGTTTAAAATTGATTTTCAGGAGTATCATGCATAATATTATAAACCGCATTCAATACACCATGAATTGGCAATAGAGTTATTGGGTGCATCTTGTCCAGTGCAGATCATGAATTTGTTCTATTGCGATTGGGTCTACTAATTAAGAAGATAATATCTTAATATGATACAGTGTCTTCCTTATATATTTTCTCTCCTTCAGAGTGTGTATTCTCTCTTACTTAATTTTTATTTAATTTAATGTTTATACCTTTTCTCTTCTCTTTTCCTCTCTCACCAAGAAATGTGCATGCCGCTTTCCTCTCTCCGTTAGTTTAGTTTCTAATTTAATGCTCTCTTTTCTCTCTTTCTCCAAACAAAAGATTTGAATATTTAAAATAATTTTAAACTTTAATTTAGTAATTATACATTTTTAAAATTCTTTAATTTTTATTTTTCTAAATTATGAATAAAATATACTATAATTAAAAATTTGAAAGTGCTCTCTCTCTGACTTTAACTTTTATTTAATGTTCTATTCTCTCTCTATAAATAAGAAATATATATAAATTAGCACTTTTATTTGACTCTATTAAGTAATTTTACATAAGGTATAATATAATATAATAATTGTGAACTTAAAAATCACACCCCTTGCAAAGATAGGTACATTGCTAGTTTATATAGATAGTGCAGTACGTGCCGAATTTATATAAATAATATTGTATCACCTGTGCTATATGTTATAACATATTTTACTATTTGTACATGATATGTTACACTATTTTATATATAATATATAAATTATGCAATATTTGTATAAATAATGCAATTATTATACCATTTTTAGACAAATATTGTACTATTTGTACAAATATCGTACTATTTGAGAGAAAATATTGCATATATAATTTGGAAAAATATTGCACTCTTTCTTCTTACTAATTATATTTGATTTTTGGCCAATTTGCATAAAAATTCTACAAGTTTTGAACTTTTGCAAATCTGGGTCACCTTTTTCAAGTTTGCGGATTCAGTCCGAATTTTTAGGACATTGACCAAAATACCCTTTTTCTCTTTTCTCTCTCTTTTTTTTTTACGCTCTTTTTTTTTTCTCTCCGACTCTTCGCCTCCGCCCCTGCCAGTA
The DNA here is from genome assembly GCF_001540865.1 of Ananas comosus. Classification (NCBI taxonomy): domain Eukaryota; kingdom Viridiplantae; phylum Streptophyta; class Magnoliopsida; order Poales; family Bromeliaceae; genus Ananas; species Ananas comosus. Next base: position 5,486,779 of record NC_033641.1, read on the forward strand.
CGATGGTGCCACTGTTGTAATTCGCACCCGTTGCTTTCCGGCGAGGACGACGTCGACGCCATCGCCCGAAGCAAACCACAACCTCCACCAGCCGACCGGCAGCCCCCTCCTCGCCGCCGTCACCTCCACCTCCACCTCCTCCTCGAGCGCCGCCGCCGCCGCCGCCTCGAGCGCCGCCGCTGGCACCGTCGGATAGAGTGGTGGTCGGAGGCGGCGAGGACGAGAGACGCGGGCCATGAGGGGGACGAGGGGAGCTTCTCCAAAATGGTGTAAATAGTGTAAAATGGTGCAAATGGTAAATTGTGTAAAATGGTATAAATAGTGTAAATTGTGTAAAACTGTGTAAAATGATGTAAATTTCATTTACACCATTTTGGAAAAGTTCCCCGCGTTCCCTAGCCTCTGTTAAAGATAATGCTAATGAGATTAGGATTAGATTATTTGATCTCATCTATTATTATATGGTTAAGATATATTCGGTTATTATTTAAATTGTGATTAAGATGAAATCAAATTAGAGTAGGATTCTATGTAATTAGTTATAAATAGGTAGGCCGGATTATTTTGATTAATGAAGCCGGTATTAATAAAGTTGAAGCCGGTAAAGTTGAATCGGAGCCGGGCACTAATTAATTTTGCAAGTTGTACGGTGCATCATCCGGGTGACTTTTCTTCATTATTATTAGTTTCCTTTGCTTCCACAACAACGTACCAGATTCTTTGATTTGTCTTCCTCCTCTCTCGTCTTTTCTATTTTATTTTTTGTGGAGATCTCTATATACCATAACAAGTATATAGAACGTATTTGTTGGTGGCCCACCGCCGTAACAAGTGGTATCAGAGCCTGGATTTTGAGCAGAGAAGGTGTCGATGGCGTTTAACAGCGCTAACGGAGTTGCACAAGGATTCCCGATATTCAAGGGGGACAATTATGATTTTTGGTGCGTGAAGATGCGGACGTTGCTGCGATCCCAAGATTTATGGAATTTTGTCGAAAAAGGATGCAAGGAAACAACCGGAGAGAATCTGAAAAAAGATACAAATGCGCTTTTCTTTATTCAGCAATCAGTTGACGATTCTATATTTTCCCACATTGCCGGTGCTACTAAATCGAAGGAAGCATGGGATATATTACAGAAGGAATACCAAGGTAACGAAAAGGTACTCAGAGTTAAGATTCAAACTTTAAAAAGAAGATTTGAAGCTTCTTTTATGCAAGAAAATGGAAATATTCATACATTTTATTCTAAAGTTATGGAATTAGTTATCTTGATGCGTACATATGGTGAACAGATTACTGATCAAACGGTAGTCGAAAAAATTTTAAGAAGTCTAACGAAAATATATGGCGATGTTGTTTCTGCTATAGAAGAGGCAAAAGATTTATCTAAATTATCTTGTAGCGAACTTCTTGGTTCCCTTTTAGCACATGAAGAACGAAAAGATAGAACTGAAAATTTTTCTGAGCATGCTTTTCAAAGCGAATCGAAAAGCGATGAAAAAGGTGGTACAGATACTTTAAATCGTCAAGCTTCAGCATTTGGAGGTCGTGGTAGAGGCCGTGGCCGTGGCCGTGGTAGAGGCCGTGGCGGTAGATCAGGTGGTTTCAACAACAGAAATAATGAAGGATCAGGTAATCAAAATCAGAGAACCTACGGAGGTAACGATCAATCCCACAATTGTAAAAATATTCAATGTTATTATTGTAAAAAATTTGGCCATATCGAGCGCTTTTGTCGATTGAAACAACAGAATGCGAATTTTGCTTATGAAAAGAATGAAAACGATAATGTACTTTTTGCATGTCGTTCATTAGAAAAAACTGCTAATAATATTTGGTATGTCGATAGTGGTTGTAGCAGTCACATGACAGGAAAAGAAGAAAACTTTATTAATTTGGATAAATCAGTTAAAGGCCGCGTGACATTGGGTGACGGCTATGTCCATGACGTGCACGGAAGAGGTACAATTGCGGTAAATATTTTTGGAATGCAAAAGTCTTATATGTTCCAGGATTGAATTCCAATCTTTTTAGTGTGGGTCAATTTTTGAAAGAAGGTCGTTCGCTTATTTTTTGAAGATTCTAAGTGCACAATTTATGGAGATAAAGATAAAAAGAATTTGCTTTTTGAAGTTCCGATGACAGAAAATAAAGTTTTTCCTGTTCATGTTGCAATGAAAGTAATGCTAGATAATGATTGGTTATGGCACTATCGATATGGTCACTTGAGTTTTAAGGGACTTGATCTATTACATAAAAAGAATATGGTTGATGGTTTACCTTTGGTGCATAATAATGGTTCTGTATGTGAAAGTTGTGTGCTAGGAAAGCATCACAGGGACTCTTTTCCGAGAAAGAGCAATTGGAGAGCCAAAGAACCATTAGAATTGATACATGCAGATGTATGCGGACCGATGCAAACACAGTCGCTCAGCAACAATTACTACTTTGTAGTTTTCGTGGATGATTATAGTCGGATGACTTGGGTTTATTTTATCAAAAATAAATCCGAGGCTTTTGATGTTTTTCAGAAATTTAAAAATTTGGTTGAGAATAAATCCGGTTATTATATTAGGACCCTCCGTACAGATCGAGGGGAAGAATTTATTTCTAACAAGTTTGAAAATTTTTGTAAGGCTAATGGTATCCACAGGCAGTTGACAACCACAGTTACACGCCTCAGCAGAACGGTGTTGCAGAGCGCAAAAATCGAAGTTTAGTCGAGATGGCAAAAAATATGTTGAAAGCGAAAAATCTCCCGAACAATTTTTGGGCAGAAGCGGTATCTACTGCAGCATACATTCTCAATAGAAGTCCAACTTTAGCGCTGGAGAATATTACACCTTATGAAGCATGGACCGGCTGGAAACCGAAGGTAAAACACTTTAAAATTTTTGGATCGATTTCTTTTATTCATATTCCATCACAAAATAGACAAAAATTGGATGATAATAGTCAGAAGTGTATTTTTGTTGGATATAGCGAAAGAAGTAAAGCCTATCGATTTTATAATCCTGCTACTATCTCTTTAATTATAAGTCGTGATGCTATATTTGATGAACAAAAAGCTTGGGATTGGAGCAAAAAAGTGCACGATAATCCACTTTCGATATTAGAAAATGAAACTGCAACTGAAATAGAAACAATGATAAAAGTACGAAAAGCACAGAAACAACACCACAAGCTTCACCGGGAATTTCACCAGAAACTTCTCCAGAGACGACGCCAAGAAAAGTAAAGTCATTTACTGAAATATACGAGCAGTGCATGTACTCACAATTTGGTGAACCACAAACCTTTGAGGAGGCGGCAAAATCTGACGATTGGTGTAAGGCCATGGATGAAGAAATTGCGGCGCTAGAGAAAAATAATACCTGGGAGTGTTAAGGATTTTATAGGTTGGCGAATTTCGTAAAGTTGTTTGGAGTCTTGAAGAGTTGATCGCAGAAGTTTTTGAGAAGAGATTCAAATTGAAGGACGAAGACTCATTCGGAAATATCGACACCTAAGGTATGAAGAAAAGATCATTTGTGGTGAAGATACATAATTAGAATAAGTTCAGAAGGCTTAGATTGTTTTTAAACAACTTTTCTGAACTTTCTTGTGTTCTGGGACCGGTCTCTGAGATGGAGAGACCGGTTCCCCCAAGGTCCTCACTGAGTAAACCATGATGCAACCGGTCCCCTGTGATGAGAGACCGGTTCCCGAACCTTGGTGATTCTGTCGCGCAGCGAGGGACAGGTCTCAAGTTTGAGAGACCGGTTCCCGAACGTTGGGTTTTTGGTCACGCAGGGAGGGACCGGTTCCTCACTTGAGAGACCGGTCTCTCACAGACCGGTCTTCTCGAGAGGACCGGTCTCTGAGGACGACACAGGTTTTTGAAAACGACTTTTTGCAATCCTAGTCTACTTCTAAGTCTTCTAAACATATAAATAAGCTATGTGGGTCATCTAAAATTAAGGCTTTGAATATTTTACCAATTCTAAACCCTAGAAACTTGTTTCTCCCCGTTTCAATGCTTAGATTTACATGATGAGTTTCTAGTAATCAACATCGGCTTGATTCTTCGTTTTTACTCGATACTTCTTACGAGAATCAAGTAGATGATTGATTAAAGGTGAACCCTCATAGCTTATGGTTTTCAAAAGTTAAATCACCACAAATCTTCAATTCTAAAAGCTCCGGAAGGAGGAGGATTCGGTGGATGCTTCGAGGAGTTGAGGCGTTGACGCTGCGAGGAGTTGCAGCAAGGTCGATTGGTGGATTCCTATCGATCGAGGACCGGCAAAGATCACCGTCAACGAGAAATCGGTAAATTGAGTCGTGTGTTTTTGACGAAATCACTTGTACTCAAGTTTTCTTAGTGGATTTTCTTTGCGTGATCGGTCCCGTGGGTTTTTCACTCCGAATTGGAGTTTTCCCACGTTAAATTCTCGGTGTGCTGTTTTAATTTCCGCTATTTTGTCTTATTTGCATCGAGATTTTTTGAGTTTGCCGGATTTACACCTATTCACCCCCCTCTAGGTGTTACTTACCTTTAGATCCTCGGGATCCATATCTTACAAGTGGTATCAGAGCGGGTATAGGTTGTAACTCATGGTTGAGGGCGGTAACATCAATCGACCCCCGCTCTTCGATGGAACTAACTATGCTTATTGGACAGTCCGTATGAGGGCGTTTCTTATTGCTATCGACGAGCGGGTTTGGCAAGCCATTGAATTCGGATGGAAAAATCCTACCGAAGTTGTCGAGAATGTTACCGTGCCAAAACCTAGGAATAAATGGACGAAAGAGAAAAATGAACTATCTTCGTTCAACGGGAAAGGTATCAATGCTTTATTCAATGCTTTAAACCAAACTGAATTTTCTCGCGTCTCGGCATGCGAAACCGCCAAAGAGATTTGGGACACTTTGCGAGTTACACATGAGGGTACAAGTTTGGTTAAGATTCAAAAATTGCAAATGCTTACTAGCAGATTTGATTCCATTCGTATGGAAGAACATGAATCTTTTACCGAGTACTATACTCGTTTGCAAGACATTGTAAACACGTGTACTAACTTGGGCGAGAAAATTCCCGATTCCAAAATTGTTCGAAAAATTTTGAGAACCCTTCCCGAACGATTCCGTCCTAAGGTTGCGGCTATTGAAACGGTCAAACATCCTGATGAACTCAAAGTAGAAGAATTAATAGGTGCTCTTCAAACTTATGAAATGACTTTTCCATCTAATTCATCTTCTTCCAAGTCTTTCTCTAAAGCCTCAGGGATGGCTCTAAAATCAACAAAAGGAGATGTTTCTTCAACCTCATCAGATTCAGAGTCGGAGCAAAGCTTGGAGGACTTTGAAAAACAACTTGCACTTTTAACAAAGAAGTTTCGTCGGAACTTTAGAAAGAAGTTTCCTCCCAAGTCTACTTCATCAAAGTCAAACAGATCTAAAGGGGGTCCGTCTTCTTCTTCCTCGTCAAAATACAAAAAATCGGATAACTCTCAAAAGGACTCCACAAAAGAGAGGAAAAGCGGTGAAGGTCAAATTCAATGCTACAAGTGTAGGGGCTTTGGCCATATAGCATCTGACTGTCCCAATAAAAAGTCGTTGAAGAATAAAGCTATGCAAGCTATGACTTGGGACGACTCCTCATCTGACGATTCTACTTCGAGTGAAGAGGATGTGAATGCCACAGCACTGTTTGCACAGTATTCAACCTTCATGTGTCTAGCATCTGCTGACTCGATTTCTACGATATCTATACAAAAGAAGTCATCTTCGGAGAACTCATCGGATGAAGAATCGGACGAAGATGACATGGTCGCAGCATATCAACAATTAGTTGTTGAATCAAAGAAGATGGCTAAACATAACAAGAAACTGCGGCGTAGTCTACATGAGTTGGAACAAGAAAATTCAAAGTTGGCCTCTCTAACAAAGGATTTAGAACAAGAGAGAGATGGGTTGACCAAGGCTTACAATTCTTTGCTTGAGAAGTGTTCGTTACTTGAAAAAGAAAAGGAGACACAGGCAGAGAACATCAATTATCTTACCAAGCAAAACTCTGAAGCTAGAGAAGCAAATATGGAATTCACCAAGACGATCATTCAACTGAAGTCGGATTTGAACCAATTTTCATCTGGCTCGAGCAAACTAGATAAGATGCTTGGACTTGGTCAGACAAATAAACTTGGACTTGGTTATGAACGGACATATATTGATCAAGTTATGAAGAAGGATGATGGAAACTCGTCAACTGCTGTACCTAAACTTTATGGTAAGTTTGTCTCTCCTAAAAACAATTTGGCTAACAAAACTTGTCATATTTGTGGTGTTTTAGGACACATAAAGAAATTCTGCTACCAAAAGGGAAAAAGCTCAGTAGCTCTCTTGAAGAGTGACCCTAAAACGACAATGAAGTCAATTGTGACTCCAAAGAAGATAGAACAAAAGAAGAGCCAAATTCGGACTCCAAATACTCCGAAGCCAAAGGCAAAACAAGCATGGAAACCAAAGAAGGAGGATATGAAGAGGAAGTCAATTCAAATCGTCAACAAGCCACGATCAACAAAAGCAAGCGAACTGACACAACCCAAAACACGTAAGGTTTGGGTGCGCAAAGGTGAACTCTTCCCATGTCTAGTCATTCACACCTCACTTCATGCTTACGATAACTCATCTTGGTATCTGGATAGTGGTTGTTCCCATCACATGACCGGAGATAAAAATTGGTTTACTTCTTTGACCAAAATCTCCGGAGGACTTGTTGTTTTTGGGGACGGTCGATCGTCAAAAATTGTTGGAAAAGGAACAGTGACTATCTCAGATGGCCCTACATTGAATGATGTTTTTTATGTTGAAGGGCTTAAATCTAATCTCGTAAGCATAAGCCAACTGTGTGATGATGGGTATTCTGTGAACTTTTCTGATAAAGAATGCCATGTGACTCGTGATGACAATCTATTCTTAAAGGGCATTAGATCTCAGAATAATTGTTATGTTGTTCCTAGTTCGGCCACTGAACATTGTAACCTAGCATCATTAGAAACTGAAACCTTATGGCATGAACGACTAGGTCACATCAATTTTAAGGAGCTATCTAAGATAACCAAGAAGGAGGTAGTTAGAGGTGTACCTAAGATTGACTATAAAGAGAACACTGTGTGTGGGGGTTGCCAATTAGGGAAACAAACTAGATCCACACATAAGAACTTGAACCACTTAGGGACAACTAAACCTCTAGAGTTACTTCACATGGACTTGATGGGACCATCTAGGATTCAAAGTTTGGGTGGAAAACGTTATATTTTGCTTATTGTTGATGATTTTACTCGCTATGTATGGAGTGCTTTCTTACGAGAAAAAGCTGATACTTTTAATTCTTTTTCTGAAATCTGTCTCCGTCTTATGACTGAACGAAATGATAAAATTGTACGCATTCGAAGCGATCAAGGGGGAGAATTCATAAATTCTAAATTTGTTGATTTCTGTGTTTCAAACGGTATAAAACATGAATTCTCGGCCCCCTATACACCCCAACAAAACGGAGTGGTTGAACGTAAGAATCGGGTTGTACAGGAGATGGCTCGTGTTATGCTTCATAGTAAGAAAATTGCTTTACATTTTTGGGCCGAAGCAGTTAACACAGCTGTCTATGTTATCAATCGGATTTATGTACGTCCGGGCACTTTGAATACGCCTTATGAACTTTGGCTTGGTAGAAAACCTAATATTAAATACTTTCGTGTCTTCGGGAGTAAATGTTTTATCCTTCGGGATCGTGAAAATCTTGGAAAATTTGACTCTCGCAGTGATGAAGGCATATTTCTTGGTTATTCTACTACAAGTCGTGCTTATCATGCGTACAATTTACGATCTAAGACGGTGATAGAGTCTATCAATATAAAAGTAGATGAAGCTTCTTCTGTAAGTTCTTCTGTGAATGGTTCTTCTAATTCTTTGATGAATGACGATGATAATGATTCTCCGTTTGTAATGCCTGTGAATGATGATGTTTCTATACCTGATAATTCCATTGCATCTTCTGATAACATTGCATCAAATGATTCATCTGAGCCACAAAATACCACGCCTGAAATCCCTAGCGGATCTCCTGAAACTATTCCCCTGACTGAGTCAAGAGATCATCCTTTGTCAAATGTGATTGGGGACCCTAATGTTGGTGTGCGAACAAGGAGTCAATTACAATGTGAATTTGCATGTTATGTTTCTTTGATTGAGCCAAAGAATGTTGATGAAGCTCTTGTTGATGAATATTGGATAAATGCCATGCAAGAAGAACTTGGTCAATTTGTTCGCAATGATGTATGGGAATTGGTGCCTCGTCCTGAGCAACAACACATTATTGGTACCAAATGGATCTTTAAGAATAAGAAAAATGAGGATGGTACTATCGTGCGGAACAAAGCCAGACTTGTAGCTCAGGGGTACTCTCAAATTGAGGGAATAGACTTTGAAGAAACCTTTGCTCCGGTTGCCCGTCTTGAATCTATTCGTATCTTGTTCGCGATTGCTTGTCATTTTAAAATCACGCTCTTTCAAATGGATGTCAAAAGTGCGTTTTTAAATGGATTTTTAAAAGAGGAAGTTTATGTTGAACAACCGAAAGGTTTTATAGACTCAAAATTTCCAAATCATGTTTTTCGACTGAAAAAGGCACTTTATGGACTAAAACAAGCTCCGCGAGCGTGGTACGAACGTTTAACAAAATATCTTTTGGAAAAGGGCTATAACCGAGGGGGAGCAGATAGAACTCTTTTTGTGAAGCATCTGAAGAATAATTTCATTGTAGCACAAATATATGTGGATGACATAGTTTTTGGGGCTACTAAAGATAAGGATGCCGCTGATTTTGCAAAATTAATGACTAGTGAGTTTGAGATGTCAATGATGGGAGAACTTAATTATTTCCTCGGGCTTCAAGTCAAACAATCAAAAGATGGAATTCATTTGTCACAGACAAAGTATGCAAAGGAACTAGTTAAGAAATTCGGATTAGAAAGTGCAAAGGATTTTGACACTCCGATGGGTACAAGCAACAAAGGATTAGGAATGAACTCAGAAGGTCAGAGTGTGGATGAGAAACAATACAGAAGCATGATTGGTAGCCTCTTGTATCTAACTGCGAGCAGACCTGATATTGCGTTTAGTGTTGGAATATGTGCTCGTTATCAGGCTAATCCTAAGGAAATACACTTGAAAGCAGTTAAAAGGATTATTCGATATGTTAAAGGAACAACCGAGTATGGACTATGGTATCCTAAGGGAACGTCGCTTGACCTAATCGGCTACTCAGATGCTGACTGGGCAGGCTCCGCAGATGATCGGAAAAGTACTAGTGGGGCTTGTTTTTACATCGGACATTGTTTGGTTGCTTGGCACAGTAAGAAGCAAAATTGCATTGCTCTTTCCACTGCAGAAGCTGAATACATTGCAGCTGGAAGTTGCTCTACTCAATTAATTTGGATGAAAAGCTTACTAAGCGACTATCGGATTCCTTCTACCACTCTGACTATTCTGTGTGACAACACGAGTGCAATTAATATTTCTAAAAACCCTGTTTTACATTCTCGAACAAAACATATTGAACTAAGATATCATTTTTTAAGAGAACTGGTAGAATCAAACGTTTTACAACTTGAATACATTTCAACTGAAAATCAACTTGCAGATATTTTAACCAAACCTTTGGATCAAAAACGTTTTCTGCATTTAAGAAAGGCAATTGGTATGAACCCATCAATCTAGATATATTCTATTGAGCCACAGATCATGTGCATGTTGCATATTTTGTTTCTTTTCTTGCATGCTTTTCGGTGTTTAAGGGTTGATTGATTTTCTTGCTTGATGTTGCCGTTTTGGGAAATGAGTTGATCTGTGAATTTAAGTATTTCATATTTAAGTTTTGATTGATCAATGTCAGGGTTATTCTCTATTGACATATTTTTGAACGATCAAATCATTGAAATTCTATTTAACATATTGAATCAAATTCAGCACCTCATGCTTCGAACTTTGAATATTGCAATTGTTTGTTTGATTATTAGTTTTGAGATGAATAAATCTTTCTCTATTTTTGAAATTGCGATAATATTTTTGACTTGAGGGTTGCACTAATTTAGGGGGAGTCTTGCCGATTTTAGCTATGAAAATTTATGAAATTCAAGATGTGGAAAGAGTTACATCCCCGCTGGGAGTGTGAAAACTACCACCACATGGAGGAAAGAGCTACCACCCCGGTCGTCCGGTCAGTGTGTGCAGCTACCACATGATGATGAATATATCTCTATGAGCTAAAAGCCAATAAAGAATGAATCAATATGAGATGTTGTGGAGATGGTAACATTCTATGTTTAATACATCTCCTAGGCGATATAAGGTGGTTTGTTAAAAGATGCTCAAAGAGCCACTCTTATCTCGAATTATGTGCATAACTCAAGTTGAGAATATTCTTTTAATTTCATGATTATGAGATTTATTTATTCAATTTCTTAACAAATATGATGATAAAATGATACAATTTATCCCTAGATCTTGCATGATGTGTGGAATTTTATTTGATACTTATCAAGAATTTTATTTGATTTTCGGATCAACAATATTTGCCAAATTGAATATCTTTGAGATTGTTTTTCAAAATTTATTTATGAAATTTTATTGAAGTCTTTGGGGATGGATATTGTGTATTTTTGATGTTGGATATGTTGAGGATATTATATAAATTTTCTGAAAATTCTAGATAAAATTTTGTGTTTTAGGTTTTGGCTCTGGGACCGGTCCCAGACTTGGAGAGACCGGTCCCTCCGCCCGAACCGATATAAGGGTTTTGCGGTCTGTTTCTTTTTACTTTACCAATTTCATTCAAACTTCTCCCCAGAGCTTCTAATATCCACAGGGTGATTTTGCTTCCATTCTTCATCAATTTCTACTTATTTTTGGTATGATACTCGGATTTTGTTTCATTATTGTTTTATAATCCGAATTTGTGCTTTATTCTCAGTTTTTGAGGATTTGATCTCATAATGTTGTTCAATCTCTTCATTTTTGTCCTGATCTTACTTCTAGACATGTTGATCAACTTTTTCATGCATTGTTACATACTTTGATTTAATTGATTGGTTGTTTTTGCCATATTTTCTTCATCAAAACCTACTTTTTCTCATTTTTGCAAACTGTGGTTTTATTTGTTTTTGATGCTTGATCTGTCCATGTTTTTTCTTAGTTATGTGGCTCTAGGTTATCTAGGATACAACATATCAATTTGCTAAAGTGTTTGGAATCACAAAAATTTAGTGTTCTTATGTTCAATATGTATATATCATTATGTTCAACAGGAAATTTTCGAAAATGTACTCGTGGATTCTCGTTCTAGTGGTTCTTATGGCTGGAGGTGGTCGCGGTAGCAAGCGACAGCGCGCCTCAGCTAAGAGGCCGGTTGAGCAACAACCGGAAGATGAAGGGAGTGAGTATGCCCCGGGTGATGAATCTGAGGAGGACGAGCAGGATTGGGAGACCTTTGTGCCTGAAGTGTTGGCTAAGGAAAAGGACGCTGGGAAAGGTAAGGGAAAAGGGAAAGCTGTGGATAAAGGCAAAGGAAAAGACACTGAACGTCCCAGTCGTCGTAAGTCCGGGGGTGTTGAAATTCGCGAACCGGGCTCTGAGCCACCACGTCGCAGTTTACAGGATGTTCCATCTAACCGACGGTCAATGTATTCGTCGAAACACTGCATTGGTGAGTGCGATGTTGGGGTGGCCAGTATTATTAGTTGTGTGCCTGGTTTTCAGGATCTGTTTGAACAGGGGAATCTTCATCAGATTTGTGATTTTCCGGAGCAAACTGGTTATTGTTTGGAGCTGATCAGGGAATTTTACATGAGAGCAGGTCACCTCAGTGATTCCGACGGGGGTCCGTACGTGTTCAAGACCTCTGTCCGTGGTGTTGAGTTATCAATCACTCCTGCGACTATAGCTTCGGTGCTTGAGATGGAAGCTAAGACTGATGGAGTGGAGTATTTGCAGGCTGGGTTCGACTCACTTCGTGATTGGAACCGTGTCGTGAACACTATCTGCATGCCGGGTACTGAATCAAACGGAATTATGGTTATGTCCAAGGATTTTAAAATAGAGTACAGATTTCTGAACTTTGTGGTTTGCTACAATATCATGCCTCTTGCGAACACGAAAATCTTGCGATGGGATCGGATTCTGTACATGTATCTCTTGGGTAGGCCAGATATTGTAAGTGCTAAAAACATTAACATGAATATTCCGTTTCTTATTTGGCGGCGGATGGCGAAAGATATCAAAACCTCTGGGCAAAATGAGAGGTTACCGTTTCCTATGATAATTATGCGGATTTTGCGACTTCGTGAGGTTGATGTTAGGTGTACATCGTACGAGCACAGTTTGGGTCGGATTAATGAAAGGACGTTTGTGAAGTCCTCGGTGCAGCTTCGTACGCCGTCACAACGTGCTTCTTCCCCTCCTGCAGCTCCACCTCCTGCTACTGCTACTTCTTCCCGTCCTTCTATGGATATTTCTGAGGAAGATATTTCCGTTTCTTCGGTTTATCGCGAGCAGCAACGTCTATCTGAGGAGCTTCAGAAGTTGTCTTCAGAACAAGCTGCGATTCGTAAGGATGTGAGCAAGATGAAGCGCTTGTTGAATATGATTTTTGACAAATTGGGCTGTTGTCGGGCCGATTTACCTCCAGGAGATGATTCTGACTAGAATTTTCTGAGCTTCTCCTTTTGTCGTTTTGGCGCTTTCTGACAAAAAGGGGGAGATGATGGAATGGATGGATGGTCTCTTAATGATGATGATGATGCATTTAGCTTAGGGCTTGGCTTTGCTTTGGCTTTGCTTAGTTAAGATGATGACTTTGTTTTAGGTGTTTGGTGTTTTCGTTTAGCTAAGCTATGAACTATGGAGTGTGAACTTTAGTTGAGTGTTTGATCTTCTTGATACTTGATACTTCTTGATACTTGAATCTTGATTATGCCTTGAGAATGTTTTTGCAGGAATAATTCAAGACTTCAAGACTCCATGTCTAAGTCATAGAGTTTGTATTAAGGTCGTAAAAGTGTAAATTTTGTTTATTGGATTGATCATGCAGGAGATTATCGTTTGGTGATTGCGATGATCTTCTTTTTATGACTTATTGGTTGTATACGAGCTTTGTAGTGTATTTTGTCACGAAATCGCCAAAGGGGGAGATTGTTAAGGATTTTATAGGTTGGCGAATTTCGTGAAGTTGTTTGGAGTCTTGAAGAGTTGATCGCAGAAGTTTTTGAGAAAAGATTCAAATTGGAGGATGAAGGCACATTCGGAAAGATCAACACTTAAGGTATGAAGAAAAGATTATTTGTGGTGAAGATACACAATTTGAATAAGTTCAGAAGACTTAGATTGCTTTAAAAATAAATTTCTTAACATTCATGTGTTCTGGGACCGGTCTCTGAGATGGAGAGACCGGTTCCCCCAAGGTCCTCACTGCGTAGTATGGTGATATCGGCCTACCACAGACACTTAGGCGGCACAAGCTGGACTACCCTTGAGATTGGTCCTTAATTGCGAAATGAAAATCGACACGGTGTTCATTATGAACAATCCACTACTAGATAGAATTAGTAGTTTGGATTACTTGGACACGCTATTGATATAGCATTGGTACAGTTTAGTATACTTGCCATTCATCATTGCATCGTAGCATACTCGTTTGTCGATAAAGTTTCTCCTTATGCATTGACATACGGTATCGTGAGGCTTACTTGTCTTTTTATGTTGAGACATATTAGTATGCATCGAATTATATTAGCCTCCTTATGACAGTGTAGATATACATTACCATGGCATCCATGCTTACTTGAGACATATGGATTAGCACATCTATTACCGCTTTCTACATTTGTTACTATTATTCTTATTGTTGCTTATTCTATTACCCTTTTCTTTTGGCCTAGTGGTGCGATGAGCTGAGGTCAGTAATTGCCCACTGGGAACTATAAATTATAGTTCTCTACCCCCATCTTTTACTCGATTGTTTTACAGAGCCTTCCCACTCAGGTGTGGCCAGGGATCGCGGAAAGGGAGTTGCTTCGAGCTAGCTCCCTTCGAGGACGGTTGCTAGTGGTCTACCTCTCGATTTTTGTTTCCTTTTGCGAGAGGTTGAGAGTTCTACCAGTGTATTAGAGACCACCGTTTTTGTACTTTTGAGACAGATATTGTACTACTTATGACTCCTTTTATCGTCTAGCTTTACTTCTTTACCTTGTGTAGATGTTAGAACATTACTCGCTCTGATATCAATTAGCTGTCATATTATTTCACTTCTTCTATTTGTTTTATTACTTCTTTTACTTCCGCTTTTATTGTAGACGGCCTTTAATGTGTAGACATATGGCGGGTCTGGGCACGCTACGAGGAGGGCCTCCGCCGCCCGGGGCGTGACAGTCTACAGATCAGAGTTTCTGCCAACCCAAGGCTCGGTTGTGTTTTCGTAGGATTTGTAACCGGTACACTTTCCGCCGTGTTACCGGTAACAGTTGACAGAATGCGAACTATGGTTCTGACAGGGATTTTTTTGCATTGTGGTGCTTCTCTATATAGCACCTCAGCCCTAGGGCCTTCCCTGAGCCTGGCACAGAAATAGGAAGAGGTAAGGGACCCTCCAGCACCTCCCTTTTTTATTCTTTGATTTTGCTTGGATTTTGAGAGATTAAACTCTTCTTTTCTGCTTCTTGGTGCCAACTTCCAAATGGAAAGGAGCGTTGGAACTTGTGTGTTGGAGCTTGATTGAAGGGAGATCTTCAACCCTAAGTTTGCTTCGAGCCTTGATGAAGCCTCTAAAGAGGCTTAGTACAAGGTTATTTCAATCTAGATTTCTTGTTAAATAAGTGTTTTTTGAAGATAAACCCTAAGATTGGAAACTAGGGTTGAATTTTGGGCCCTTTTGAGCTTAGTTTCACTCGCCCCGGGGCCGATTTTAAAAGCCTTTTCAAAATACAAGTTCGGGAAAACTGCCATTTTTTTTTTTCACCTGGCCCAAGACGCGCGAACAAAAAAAAAAAAAAAAAAAAAAAAAAAAAAATCATCAACCCAGCCACAAAAATAACAAGTTCCTTCTGTCCACTCGGACAGAGTCCTCATTTGTATTTGCATCGGCGTACCAGCTATACAACAGATGCTCACCACAACCTACATTACCATCAACAACGCCAAAGCATGGATATGCATTCGTACAGCTAACAATCCTTAGAAGATGCAAGCCTCTCGAAGCACTCCTCAGGGCGCTGATGATGCAATGCAAAATACAACAAACATCC
>NC_033641.1:5502139-5539217 GCF_001540865.1 Ananas comosus
GAGCATTTACCCTATGGCGGAGTTTGCTTATACAACAGTTTATCAAGCAAGCATCAATGATGACGCCTTCGAAGTACTTATGTGACGAAAGTAGTAGATCGCCCTACTTCATTGGGATGCGGAAAGTGTGGCGAGATGTTTGGCTTTAGCCCCGATGTGCTAAACTCCAGGAAGCTGAGGACGAAGCGTGCGAATTGCGGGGAGCGATTTTGACGGGCGCCCAGATAGACAAGAGGAGCCGACGGCGATCGACGACGGCGCAGACTTGGGTTCCAAGTTGGGAGACCATGGTTTCTTGAAATGTCTCCGGCGACTAGGAGGAATCAAAGATATTTGCGGATTCGAGCGAAAGTTGGAGTCCCCGTGTTCATGGACAGTATGAGATCTTGTGAGCGTGTAGGTCAGGGTAGCCGTATCGCACTTTCGCTCTACTACCGATACCTATCCGGCGTGCACAACTGCTCATGATCGGTCCTTCGCGAAGTACATCAGTGACGCAGCGCATGTTTTGGAACTGCTACCAGTGAGCTGCCGTTAGGATCTGGAGCTTCCCGAGTAAGCAACCGTGAAGATTTTTGGTCTCGCCGACGCGTGAAAAGAAGTTGCGCGAATCGGATATTCCGTATGTAAGTTCTTTGGAGCAAACACGCGGAGCGCCGAGGCCCACGGTAGGAGCTTGAGAGTGCGCTGCCGTGAGCCGCTATCGCCCATCTTTTTCAGATTGGTGAGCCTGGACTATGCTTTGCTTCGAGTTTCGCGGCACGAAAACTCCTTTTTAGAGGGTGAACCTGTAGCACACTGGACCTTTGCAAATTGCGGAGGTTCGACCGTAGGTATTCGATTTTGTATTCCCGAACTTTTCCACACTGGTGGAGCGGCCGTCGATGGGAGACCGGCCTAAAAGCTTTCGATCTCGAACTTTTGGAGTCCTGAGAGTTTGCTTCTTACTCTCCGGGACCGGTCCGTGATGGAAGACCGGCCCCAGTGAAACAGTGCCTGCGCAGCCGGCCGAGACAACGGTCCCTGGCAGGTCTCAGACCGCCCTGAGCGCGTCTGTGCGTTGGAGAGACCCGGTCCCGGCAAGGAGAAGACCGGTTCCCGAACGTTGGATTTTCCGGGGGCAGGCTGAGAGACCCCGGATAACCCGCGCTCCCTCCTGCGCCGAAAATCTGCCCAGACCGGAGCCAGCTGATGGATTTTGAACCCCCATGTTGAGAGCTTATCAGGATTTTGTTATCTTCTCAAGAGCCTATTAGAGAGGTCCTTCTTCTCTCTCTTTCCCTCATTTTCCCTCTCACCCTTTGCATAAAGTCTAGCAGATGAGAGAAGAGAGGAGAGAATGAAGAGGAAGAAGAAGAAGAGGAGAAGGAGCTTTCTCAGAGGCCTCTGGGACGCATCATCTTCTTCCATTTCTCACTTTCGGTGGCACTTGGAACTTGTGGTGGCGAGCTGTGGGGAGATCAAACTTCAACAACCCTACTTGGTGAGCTGGATGGTCAGGCCTTTCTGAGGTTGGTAGGCTTGTAATCCCCATTTTATACATGTTTCCGTAGTTGACGTACACCGAAACCCAATTTTGGGGATGGAGGGGTTAGTTTGGGGTTTTGGTAGGGAGTGGAGAGCCAATTTAAGGTTGAACCTTCTATATAGGTGAGATGGGCAAGACCCCTACCTCCCATTTGGAACTAGAGAGAGAATTCTTCACGCTAGGTGATTTTTTCTCCTCCTTAGCCTATGTGCTTATCACTTACGTTTGATCACACTCCCTCAAGCGTTCGTTTTAACCCTTTTCCTACATCTTTAGGGTGCTAGGAAGGTAGTGGGCATCTTCGTCGACCTGCCGAAGGTTGCAAGAGAAATAATTTTGTGGATTTGACTTCATGGAAAAATGGGTGGGCAAATGCCCCTTTATGCTCTTCTAAACTTTTGTGTAAATTAATTTTGAATGCGAATTCAGCTGCTAAACATGGTTATCATGAATTGTAGAATGCTAAGATATGGTATCCCAGGATCTAAAAGTAAGTAAATACCGAGAGGGGGGGTGAAT
This sequence comes from Ananas comosus, assembly GCF_001540865.1. NCBI lineage: Eukaryota > Viridiplantae > Streptophyta > Magnoliopsida > Poales > Bromeliaceae > Ananas > Ananas comosus. The sequence continues at coordinate 5,504,187 of NC_033641.1, forward strand.
AGCGTGTTAATCCGGCCAAACTCGAAAAATCCGATGCCAAACAAAACACAATTCGCGGAGAATTAAAATGAGTCAACACGAGAATTACGTTTGGGAAAACTCCAATTGGAGTGAAGAAACTCCACGGACCAATCACGCCAAGAGAATAATCCACTAAGCAAAAACTTGAAGTACAATGATTGTCGACCAAAAACACACGACTTCAATGTTACCGATTTCTCGTTGACGGAGATCTTTCCCGGTCTCATCGATCGATAGCATATTCCCACTAATCGACCTTGCTGCCACTCCTCGCCCAGCGATGCACCACGCCTCAACCCCTCGACAGCGTCCATCCGAATCCTGGCCTCACGCAGCATCCACGCGCAAAGCTTATAGATTGAAGATTTTGGTGATTTAACTTGGAAAAAAAAACCATCAAGCTCATGAGGGTCAACCTTTAATCAATCAATCTACTTGATCTCGTAAGAAGTACTCGAGTAAAAAACGAAGAAAACAAAGCCGATGTTGCACCCCTGACCTAAAAACTCATCAATGTAACATCGAAGCAAATTAAAACAAGACAAACACCGACTTCTAGGGTTGGAATTGGCCTAAAAATTCAACAGCCTTAACTTTTAGACGACAAAAATCAGCTATTTATCTATGTTTAGAAGACTTAGAAGTTAGGACTAGGATTCCCAAAAAGTCGAGTTTCAAAAACGTTTGTCCGTCGCTTTCAGCTGAGACCGCGTCCCTGTCCGAGGACCGGCTGTGAGAGGACCGCATCTCTCAGTGAGGAACCTCCGCCTCCCTCTCTGCGTAACCAAAAAAACCCCACGTTGGAACCGGTCTCTCAAACTGAGACCGGTCCCTCGCTGCGTGACAGAACCACCAAGTTGGAACCGGTCTCTCACCACAGGGACCTAGTTGCATCAAGGATTCCTACTCTTGGAATGTGTCTGTCCCACTCGACCCCGTAGGCTTCTCAATACCGCACGAGCGAACGTAGTCGCGTAGGCTAACTCCGGAGTGCCGGCTTGTAGGGAGCGACCCTCACAAGCATGTGCGAATGAGCACAAATGGCAAGCAAGCGTAGTCCAAGTCTCAAATATCCAATCCTCATGTCTCTAACATGGTATCATAACTAGCATCCCGAAGATCTAGTCTAAGTCACAATGTGAAGTTTTAGCATTTGCCACGCCTAGTGCCCCTTGATGACACTTAGGCAATTTGGTGTCCAACCTGTAACCCAAGTCCCTCGATGGCCCTACTCACTAGGTTCACACATGTCCCGAGCTCAATGCCGCTTGATGACATTAGCTCTCTAGTTCACATACATTCTAGTTCAATACCTCTATATGGCAATTTTTGTCATCTTTCATGTCTCAAATAAACTTAAGTTTAAATGCATGATCCAAAGCTCATTTACACTATAGAAGCATGAACTCACGTCTCATATAGAATGCTAAATGCAACTATAGGCCTACCAAGCTACTCTCTACTACATAGAAGTCCAAAATTTCAACATGCATAACATAGGCCTTTTAAGCATTCTAAAATTCATAATAAATGTATATAATAAGAATATGCATGCTTTTTCAATTTACGGAGCATAAGTAACCATATATGAGAATTTCTCATATGTAGGCTAGGTCAAACCCACCGAACCGTCGCGTAGGGTCTCGATCCGCCGAACAAAGTTGTCCCCGAGTCTCAAATTATCCTAAAAGTAATGAGCGACAAGATACACGGGCATTACGATCATTTATAAGATCAAACTTTAACAATTTTAGCAAAAGGGCCAAAACTCACCCCAAGAGTAAAAATCCTCTCCTAAGCTCCAAAGGAGAGCTAGAATCCTTCCAATCCAAGCCCAAGGAAGGTTCTAGTCCAAACAATCTAACTCCAAAAGCCCTAGATGCAAAATGCCCAAATAAGCCCTAAATTTCCATTTCTAGGGTTTGATCTTGAATTCATCAACAAAATTCATATCTAGAGGGAGAGAGCAAGTAGATTACCTCCTAGAAGCTTGAGTATTCTATAGTGTCACCTAAATAGCTTGGCGTAATCATGGTCCCTCAACCTTGCTCCAAAACCAAGCCTCAAAGGGGGAAAAGCCTCAAATCAAACAAAAGAGGCAAAAGAGGGGTTTAATCTCTTAAAAATCCAAACAAAAATCAAAGAAATGAAAGAGGTGAAGAGGTGGGCTCCCCTACCTTCTCTCCTGCTGCTCCAAGCTCAGGAGGAGCCCTAGGGGCGTGGAGGATACATATAGAAGTCCACAATTGCGAAAAACCCCCTGCAGTTCAAAGTGCTCAGAATCTGCCAAAGTGTACCGGTACACGGAAAAGTGTACCGGTACACATCCTACGAAAATGCGAACCCGAGGCTCGGGTTCGAAATTTTCCACAAGTGTACCGGTACAACCATCAAGCGCGTACCGGTACAAAATGTGTACCGGTACGACCATCAAGAGTGTACCGGTACACCTTGTGCAGAATACAATCCGAGGGTAGGCTAAGTCCAACTTTATGGTGACCTTAGCGCTACATAAAATACTACAATTCTCGGAATACGTGCCATAGGTCGGAACACTGTCAACGACCCACCAGAAAGTCTGGAAAGACTCGGGACACTGTCCAAACACTCGAACCCCGCAATTTGCAAAAGTCCGGTGCGTCACAGTAGCGGTACAACCATCAAGGTGTATCGGTACACTTTCTATTCTGGTACAACCATCAAGACTGTACCAGTACACAGTCCTGCTGAGGCAACCCAAGAGCAGACACCAAGATCCAATCTTTTAAATTTTGGTGCTAAGTTTAAAACCTCAATTCTCGGGATGCGAGTCATGGGTCGGAGCACTATCTAAGACCCTCCTAAAACTGTGGAAAGGCTCAGCACACAGATCAAACACTTGAACCTCGCAATTTGCAAAGGTCCAGTATGTTACAAAATTCCTCTTATGTCTGAAGTGTCATTTTTGAGCATATGTGAATGTCGGCTATTTTGCATAGTAGGGTACTTGTGAGTTGTATTGGAATGCTATGAGTATAAATGCATGAGTAATCATAGTATAAGAGCAAGGAATGGTTTAACCCTATATATGCATGTATGATGATAAGAACCTAGCAAAGCTAAAGGACTTAGTGACATAGAGAACAAAAGTGACATGTTGACATATTTGTAGATAGGGCTGGCAAATGAGCGAGCCGGCTCGTTTTCGACTCACGTTCGGCTCGATATTCGGCTCGCTCGAGCTCGGCTCTAATTAATTTCAAGTCAAGATTGAGCCAAAATTTAGGCTCGAAATTAATTTCAAGCCAAGCTTGAGTATTACCGGGCTCGCTCGAATTAGGCTTGAAAAGCTCGAAATATATATATATATATAGAAAAAGTCTACTATATTATTAATAGTACCGACCACTTGCTATTAGGTCTTTGGCTCTTGGATGAAGGGATGTGCGGTTAGGATGATAGTGATTCCCTAGAGTTAAGTAGGTGGTTAATTGAATAGTACGATCTATTGAGTGAAACTGGTCAAACAGATAGATCTAACGGCACAAAATTCGACAGCACTAAGTATTTGGTATTATCAATAATATAGTGTTAGAACTAAAACCGAGAAGATCTAGTTCGTCGGATGCGAAAATACCAAAAGAGATTCGAGAAAGAGAGAAGAAAAATAAAGAGTACAATATTTACGTGGTTCGGCCAACGGCCTACGTCCACGGGCGAAGACGGAGCGGAGATCTTCATTATAATCAAAGTGGTGTACAAAATATGCCTCTCTCACAAAACCCTAATCCCAAAAAATACACCCATATCCCCTCTCTCATCTTCCGCACTAAATCAATAGCAGAAAGGGTATATTTATAATAGTGGCTAAATCTTAATACGATTAGGAATACAAATCCACTAAGATTAGAAATATCTCGATAAATTAGGCATAATCTAAATTTAACATAATGGGATAATTAAAACAGAATAGGGTTAGAAGACCTTGCAGTACTAGAATTCGAGACATATTTAACAATCTCCACCTTGGCTTGAATTTTATGTCTTCTGCACCAAAATTTCAAGAGCTCCTGAAGTGCTACTGCATATGCGAACAAGTTTACGGAATACTTGACCTTGATCGCCTAAAAACTTAATGAGCAAATCCGCGGGATTCTCTGAAGTGCCAATCTTCTCATCTCCAACTACGCCTTTTGCAACCTCTGTTGCATCAGAATGACAACTTGTCGTAGAGCGAAACTGCTGGAGCGATCAAACTTCTCGATCTCAAATTCGTCGACGCCTTAAACACCCAAACGAACATTCCGTCTCTGATACCAGTTTGTTAGAACTAAAACCGAGAAGATCTAGTTCGTCGGATGCGAAAATACCAAAAGAGATCCGAGAAAGAGAGAAGAAAAATAAAGAGCACAATATTTACGTGGTTCGGCCAACGGCCTACGTCCACGGGCGAAGACGGAGCGGAGATCTTCATTATAATCAAAGTGGTGTACAAAATATGCCTCTCTCACAAAACCCTAATCCCAAAAAATACACCCATATTCCCACTCTCATCTTCCGCACTAAATCAATAGCAGAAAGGGTATATTTATAATAGTGGCTAAATCCTAATACAATTAGGAATACAAACCCACTAAGATTAGGAATATCTCGATAAATTAGGCATAATCTAAATTTAACTTAATGGGATAATTAAAACAGAATAGGGTTAGAAGACCTTGCAGTACTAGAATTCGAGACATATTTAACATATAGTAGCCGGACTCTCTCTCTATATATATAGTCCGACTATTATACTATCTATAGTACCAATTGTTTTGTGCTATCGAGTTTTCGGCCGTTAGATCTACCTATAAATATAGAGTCCGGCTACAATACTATCGATAATACCAAGCATTTGGTGCTATAGAGTTTTCTGCCGTTAGATCTACCCCTTTAACCATTTTCATCCGTTAGATCATACAATTCAATTATCCATCTCCTCAACTCTAGAGGGCAACTATCATCCTGACCACACATCCCTTCATCTAAGAGTCGTCGAAAACCTAATAGCAAGTAATTGATATTATTAATAATATTGTAACCTAATTATATATATATATATATATATATATATAGGCTAGGGGAGTAGAGCTAGAATACTTGTAAAAGTATCACCCAAGTGATACTTGTGTGTTTTTAGCCCTTGGATGGAGAGATGTGAGGTTGAGATGATGGTGGTAGGTGGTGGTAGGTGGTGGTAGGTGGAATAGTGTTTGATCCAAGGATTATTAGTGTCACGCCCCGGGACCGGCAGGGGCCTTCCCGGTAGCGTGCCCAGACCCGCCGCCGTATGCCAACACATATAAGGCGTCTATAGAAAAAGCGGAAGTAAAAGCAAGAAGTAATACAAATAGAATAGTAACAACTAGTGATATCAGAGTGAATAAAATTCTATCATCTACACCAAAGTGAAGAAACAAAGCTAGACAATAAAAGAAATCATAAGTCGTACAATAACCGTCTCTAGTACAAAAAGGGTGGTCTCTATACATGTACGGGCACAACTCTCAACCTCTCACAAAAAGAAACACGAGAGGTAGACCACCTATCGAACGATCCCTCAGTAAGCACGCTAGCGCGAGGCGATACCCTTTCCGCGATCCCTGGCCTCTCCCTGCGTGGAAGGCTCTGAAAAATATCGAGAAAAAGAGGGCGTGAGAACTATAATTTATAGTTCCCAGTGGGCAATTACTGACCTCAGCTCTATGCACCACTAGGCCCCAAAAGANGATACTTAACTATTCTATTACATCCATTCAACTTAATACATTTAATTACAACTCTTTTGTTCTTTTCCCAAAATATGATCATATACAAGTACAATCCTCTCAAAACCTCACCCTATACAACATCTACTCTCAATATAAGTATAGGGTAGCTAATGCAAAAGGAAGTAAAGCTAGCTATGTGCTAATACCATTAGGGCGCTACGCCCTTGCCGCGATCCTCACCGGGGCTACTCGTACTCGGACCTGCAACAAAGTGGGATGAGAACTACGAATAGTTCCCAGTGGGTTCGGCCGCCGACTCCGCCGATCTCCCCACTAGGTCTAAGCAGGCACAGATAGATATGCAGATAGATAGGTATTTGCTGAATTGAAAACATCTATAATAAACCTCGGGTATATAAAATGAACATCTAACTATGCCTCGATCTGAAATGGTGCATGCATGTATCATAAGGTAAGGCTAAGTAACCAACTAATATGCACAACAATAATGTGTCTCGTCTGGTTACCCAATCTCTCAACGAACTCAAGGCTCACTCACAGTCTCACGTGTGTAAGTCTCATAGGGGAGGAGGCTAGCTATTCAACTACCCCGAGACCGCCTGCGGACAGCTACAATGGTCCAAGGGCAACTAAACTGTCACGCCCCGGATTACACGTTCCCCGGGCACGCCGACAAATCCGCTGTATACAAAGAAATTTTCCCTGTATACGAAGCGATAGCTGTACCTGTAAATCAAACACTACTACGAAAAGTAGTAGAGAGCTGCTAGAGAAAACAGAAGCTAAATAAAACAGAGTTTCATATACATAGTTCAGATCCAAAATACAGAGCTACTCGCACTGGCGAGTTAAGTCAACTATGTACATAAACTCGAAACAAAACATCTACCTGCAGTAGGGCACCTCTAGCTCAGTGCGTCGGGTAGGGCTCTAACTCGCGATGCCCTTGCCTCGATCCTGGTCCGCAGACGGTGCAGCAGCCGGCACCTGTGGCTCTGCAAAAACATAGGTAACAACTGGGCGTGAGAACTACTGTAAAAACAAGTAGTCCTCAGTGGGTACCGCCCAAAACAACATCGGTCACCCACTAAGTCTACAGAAGGGAGCTAAGATAGAAGGAAAGCAGGAATCATACTCTACCGCTATCATCCACTACACTATCATGCTCTACACTAACCAACTGTAGAAAATGTCAAATCTGACCCAATCCAATCGGGACTGTAAGCATACCCGTCCCCGGGACTGTGAATACACCCGTCCCTGCCCCGTTGCGACTATCAAGCTCTATCCACACTAACCGGTCCGTGGAGAGCAAGTCCAACTGGCATGAGCGACACCAACGCAAAAACACAAGCCTGACTCCGGAGTGGCACTCGTGGGCGCTACCCAACCGAGTATGCAGCGTATCTCTGTCGAGCTCAATCAGGCTCCAACTAGCCAAAGTCAAGTAATCGACTCGAAATGGTCTAACAACCAACAGGTAACGTGCCCTCGGCACAATCTGACGCCAAAAAGGCGATACGGGTCCACCGTCAACTCTGACAGCACCCAACAGTCCGAAACGACCTGAACGAACCTGTAAAAATTCACTCGGCGAACCAGCACGAGTGTAAATACATTCTAAACTACCTGGAGTACTTGTCTCGAAGAAACTGCGACAGTACAATTTTCTGACGGCTCCTAGAGCTAAATTTGGTAGTTAAAACTGGTGACAGGTCCAAATCGCAGGTTTTCTCCTAATTCAATTTCCAAGTCCAACATGTATAATTTAAATAATTATAAAGCATGCTCAAAATTCAGTTCTCACATTCAAGCACTTAACCCATGAATTTGAGCTAAACTAGATTACCAAAATTCAGATCTATACATGTCGACGATTATGAACTTAGGAGTCGAAACCGATGTAACCCACCTCGCTCGCTAATCCCTGGCAGCACGGAACACCCTCGGCTGCAACACCACCTGCTGGATTGACCAAAAATGCCCGAGTCTCGAAATCGAGCGAACTCCAAACTAAAAACGTACATACATACATACATACATACATACATATAGCCGATAGCACGAACATTTTCGTGGTTCATAAACCACCAACATTAAAAAAGTGGCAATCTAAATAGGAAAACTAGTAAAAGTGGGAAATCAAATATGATAAGTTGATTGGCGGGTGAGTTAAGATCCCATGGCGATAGTACACTCTGGCGTCTATCAGGAGATATATTCTAGATTATCCCGATGTTGAGAACTGCGCCGTAAATCGTAAAACCCACCAAAGATCTGCATATCTCCAAGTCTCTAAGATGCGCACAATCCTGCCCTCAACAGGATACTAAACACTGACAGACCTCATCAACCCCAAAAAATAAAAAACTAGGAACACTCTAGGGACCACAAACTGACACCTCTGAACAGCTGTCGAGACCTCTCACAGCCCTGTTCAGGCTCAGCGCAACCGCAGTTTACCTGCGTTTTGCCCGAGGCACGCTGCGCTCCCGTTGAAAGTCGCTTCTTTTAGACGTTTGACGTCAAAAAGACGAACGACATGGCCATGTCGGTAGTTCCACATGGCCATGTGACGTGACCCGGCGCGCACCCAACGAGAGCCCAACCGAGGACATGGCCATGCGCTAGGGCACATGGCCATGTGGTCTCATCCACTCCCCGAAAAACCATAAAAATGTAACGGAGCAAACATAGAGGGGAGTGAGGGGAGATATATCAAAGCACATCCCTCTCTCTCTCTCTGAAAAACGACGGTAAGAGGTAGAGAGAGAGTGAGAAGGTAGGCCAACTTCCGTTCCACCTTGGGCCCACCTCAAAACAGCGGCTGCAGCGCGGCGCTTCGGCGATCTCGAACACAACTGCGGCCCCGAAACGCTCCTCCGGCCCGCTCGCCTCCAAAAGCGGCAGGAACGACAGTGTGTCCATGAACCACAACAGCTCCACTCATAAGTCGTAAAGAAACCTAAAAACCCGTTTAAGAATGCTGAAGTTGAGCTCCTCTACAACAAACGACTTAAAGTGGCAGCTGACAAACATAAAACCGAGCAAGAGCTGCATCCTCGTAGCCTAACGCTGCTCTGAACCAAGCAACCTAAGCCCTGACGCTCTCCTTAGGTGCTTCGGGAATGAACGCTTAAAACCACTTCCAATCGAGCCAGCTTAGGGCAAAGATGAGTCGACGACACCTAAAACCTGACTTAACTCCTTAAAACCNCTGAACACCAGGGATCTCACATCCTCTCCCTCTAGAAAAAATTTCGTCCGCGAAACTGAACGTACCTGACTCAGGCGTCAAACAAGTAGGGATAGGCTTCCCTCATCACCGTCTCAGGCTCCCAAGTCGCCTCCCGCTCCTCGTGATCACTCCACTGCACCTTTACAAAGGGTATGACCCGGTTGCGCAATTCCCTCGTCTCACGAGCCAGAATCCGCACCGGTCGCTCCTCGTAGCTCAGGTCCTCGCCAATCACAAGCGGAGTGAAGTCGATCACGTGGGAGGGGTCGAATACATATTTCCTCAAAGCCGAGACGTGGAACACATTATGAATGCCGGCTAGCCGTGGTGGTAGAGCAATCCTGTAAGCAACTGGCCCGACTCGCTCCAATACCTCGAAAGGGCCTACAAAACATGGACTGAGCTTTCCACGTACACCAAATCGGCGAATCCCTCTGGACGGCGAGACTTTAAGAAAAACATGATCTCCAACCTGAAACTCCAAGTCTCGTCTCCTGGTATCGGCGTAGCTCCTCTGTCGGCTCTGCGCTGTCAAAAGGTGTCGTCGAACGACTCTCACCTTTTCCTCTGCCTCAAGTAGAATATCAGGCCCAAGCGTCTTCCTCTCACCCACATCACTCCAAAACAAAGGGGATCGACATCTTCGTCCATACAACGCCTCAAACGGAGCCATCCGGATGCTCGCTTGATAGCTGTTGTTGTATGCAAACTCAACCAGTCTCAAATGCCGATACCACCCTCCTCCAAAGTCCAAGACACATGCCCTCAGCATGTCCTCTAGAGTCTGAATGGTCCGCTCTGACTGACCATTTGTCTGTGGGTGAAACGCCGTGCTGAAATGCAACTGTGTACCCAAGGCTGTCTGCAAACTCCTCCAGAAGTGCGATACGAACCTCGGGTCCCGGTCGGATACTATCGAAGTGGGCACGCCATGCAACCTCACTATCTCATCCAAGTACAACTGAGCGAGTCTCTCTCTGGACCAAGTGGTCTGCACCGGTAAGAAGTGAGCAGACTTGGTCAGTCTGTCCACTATCACCCAAATCGCATCAAAACCACCCTGTGCTCTCGGCAATACGACGACAAAGTCCATCGTGATCTGCTCCCATTTCCACTCGGGCACTGGTAGACTCTGAAGCTTGCCAGCAGGTACCTGATGCTCGGCCTTTACCTGTTGACAAGTAAGACACTGAGCCACAAATCTACCAATGTCCCTCTTAATTCCATTCCACCAAAACTGAGCCTTTAAATCCTTATACATTTTGGTTCCACCGGGGTGAACCGTATAAGGTGAACAGTGAGCCTCTCTCAAGATGTCCTCTCGGATCTCTGAATCCATAGGTACACACAGTCGGTCCCTGTACCTAAGTACTCCCGCACTGTCCAAAGCAAATCCCTCAGCCTGCCCCCTGTCTAGCTGCTCTCTAATCCTCAACAAATGCGGATCTCCACTCTGTTTCTCGCGGATCCTATCCAACAGAGTAGGCTGCAACACAAGAGATGTCAGCCTCGCTGTAGACCCAGGGGGTACTATCTCGAGTCCCAGCCGCTGTAGCTCCTCGAGTAGGGGTCTCTGCTCCGTGATCCTCAAACTCAGGCTCTGCACTGACTTCCTACTCAACGCATCTGCCACCACATTCGCCTTGCCGGGATGATACTGGATACTAATGTCATAATTCTTCAGCAACTCCAACCACCGGCGCTGTCTCAAATTCAACTCCTTTTGGGTGAACAGATACTTGAGACTTTTATGATCAGTAAAAATCTCGCAGTGCTCGCCGTACAAGTAATGCCGCCAGAGCTTCAAAGCAAAAACCACCGCGGCAAGCTCCAAGTCATGCGTAGGGTAATTCTTCTCATAATCCTTTAACTGCCGTGAAGCATAAGCAATCACCCTACCATGCTGCATCAGTACGCAACCAAGTCCACTGTGCGATGCATCACTGTAAATCACAAATCCTTCGCCCATAACAGGAAGGGCAAGGATAGGAGCCGACATTAACCTCAANCCGGCGACCGCACCTCGGGAGGAGATGGCTACAGCATTACCTGTTCAGAGACCAGCGACGGGGGCGGCATTTCCCGTGATGGCCGAGGGAGCCGAGCGGGATCGGCTCATGGATCGCCTCAGTGAGTTCAGGAGGTGCAGCCCGAGGATCTTCGATGGCGAGAACGTCGACCATTGGATTGTTGAGAAGTGGTTGATGCATATGGAGAACCTTTTTCGAGATACCTTTGTTGAGGAGAGGGACAGGGTTTGGCTCGCCACTCACTTTCTGGACGGCGAGGCCTATCGTTGGTGGTTGGATATCCAGGACAACCCCAGCACCGACTTGACAGCGATTACTTGGACGAGGTTCAAGGTGCTCCTTCTAGCGCACTACTTCCCGACCAGCGCCAAGAGGAAGATGGAGCAGGATTTGCGTAGCTTGTGCCAGGACGAGCAATCAGTGGCCGAGTACGAGAGAGAGTTTTTTCGGCTACTCCACTGTGTACCTTTTGTGGTCCGGGATGATCAGGACAAGGCCCGCATCTTTGAGCGTGGATTGCGGCCTTCGATCTTTCGGTTGGTGCAGTCCTCCAACCTCCAAACCTACCGGGAGGTTGTGGACCGTGCACTCATAGTGGAGGCAGGAGCAGCGGATTTGCAGGAGCATCGTGAGAGCTTGGAGAAAGGGAAGGGCCAGAGGCCCGCGGCTAAGGGTGCGAGTCAGACGCACTCACGGAGGCCGCCGAGGCACCCCAGGAGCCGGAGCCAGTCGCGAGGACGTGGCCAGTCTACTCAACGAGGAGGACCCGATCGTCGTCAGGCTCCCCACTGCGTGATCTGTGGCGGTCCTCATTATCCGCGGCAATGTTCACGCAGTTGGGGCAGGTGCTTCTTGTGTGGCCAGGAGGGCCACTTCCAGTCGGATTGCCCGAGGAGTCCTTTGCCAGCGCCATCTTCGGCATCTGCACCTGCATCGCCAGGTCCCAGCCAGGGGACATCTTCTGCGCACCACCAGGCCGGTCGGCCACCTGTCCAGCGGTCGACGGAGGGGTCACGACAGGCCCCGAGCGGGTGCATGTATGCAGCCCAGACTGAGGAGGCAGCGGCAGCCGAGAATGTGGTCGCAGGTATCATTTTACTTTATGGTATTCGAGTTAGGGCTTTATTTGATACCGTTGCATCGCATTCATTCATAGACCGGCTGTTTGCCGAGTTGCATGGCATCCCACTTGTATCCTTGTTGCATCCGGGACGAGTCATTGTACCCGATCATTCTTTGGACATTCGGGAGTTTTGCCCCAGTTGCCGTGTTCGGGTTGGAGATTGGATCATGCCCGTGGACTTGCTAGCTTTGCATAAACTCGGGGAGTTTGATGTTGTTTTGGGCATGGATTGGTTGACTAAGTACTACGCCACTATCGATTGCAAGAATCGAACGGTGACTTTTAGAGAGCCAAGGCAGGCGGAGGTTGTGTACCGAGGATGCCAGAGTTCGCTGTTTGCGATGACGATTAGCTCCTCGCGAGCTAGGCAGTTGATTAGTAGAGGCTCCGTAGCCTATTTGGCTACTGTGTTGTTGAAGGGTGATGACGACGCCCCTAGGATTGCGGATATCCCCGTAGTACGGGAATTTGGAGATGTGTTCCCAGCGGAGCTACCAGGTATGCCACCTGATAGAGAGATTGAGTTTGTGGTAGATCTCGTTCCCGGGACTACTCCAATCTCAAAGGCGCCTTATAGGATGGCGCCGGCGGAATTGAAGGAGCTGAAGGTCTTCTGGACAAGGATTTTGTGCGACCGAGTGTGTCACCTTGGGGAGCACCAGTCCTATTTGTCAAGAAGAAGAATGGATCACTTCGCTTGTGCGTGAACTATCGTGAACTTAATAAAGTCATGATCAAGAACAAGTATCCATTGCCAAGGATCGACGATCTATTTGATCAGCTTCAGGGATCTTGTGTGTATTCCAAGATCGACTTGCAGTCAGGATATCACCAGTTGAAGATCAGACCTGAGGATGTGTCGAAGACGGCTTTTAGAACACGGTATGGACATTATGAGTTTACTGTCATGTCGTTTGGGCTTACTAATGCCCCGGCAGCTTTTATGGATTTAATGAACCGTGTTTTTAAGCCTTACCTAGACAAGTTCGTTGTGGTATTCATCGACGACATTTTGGTCTATTCCCGAAGTGATGCAGATCATGAGGAACACTTGAGACTTGTACTTCAAGTGTTTCGGGAAAAGAAGCTCTATGCCAAATTGAAGAAGTGTGAATTTTGGCTTAGAGAGGTGGCGTTTTTGGGCCATGTGATTTCAGGATCAGGCATAGCCGTGGACCCGAGAAAAATTGAAGCTATCAAGGATTGGCCGAGGCCGACGAGTGTCACAGAGATACGGAGCTTCATTGGTTTGGCCGGCTATTACCGACGGTTCGTCGAGGGATTTGCAAAGTTGTCTACTCCCCTCACGAGACTCACGCATAGAGGCACCAAGTTTATTTGGAATGATGCTTGTGAAAGGAGCTTCCAAAAGCTGAAGCGGCGATTGACGACTGCCCCGATCCTAACCTTGCCGACTGCTGGAGCAGAGTATGTGATTTATAGTGATGCTTCCTTTAATGGATTGGGCTGTGTCTTGATGCAGGACGGGAAAGTGATCCCGTATGCATCTCGCCAGTTGAAGGAATATGAAAGAAACTACCCTACTCACGACTTGGAGTTGGCGGCCGTAGTCTTTGCATTGAAGCTATGGCGCCACTACTTATACAGCGAGCGATGCGAAGTATATACGGATCACAAAAGCTTAAAGTACCTATTCACGCAGAAGGAGTTGAACTTGAGGCAGCGCAGATGGTTGGAGCTACTCAAGGATTATGATTTGACGATACTTTACCACCCGGGCAAGGCTAACGTGGTAGCGGATGCACTAAGTAGGAAATCGACGGAAAACTTAACGATGTTTGTGGTTACTCAACCGCCGTTGATCAAGCAGATGAAGCGGTTGGAGTTGGAGGTGGTGGCTCCTGATACACCTTTGAGACTGATGACTTTGGTGGTGCAACCTACACTTTTGGAAAGGATTAAGGAAAAGCAAGCTTCCGACTCGGAGTTGCAAAAGATTCGAGCTAAGATGGTTGATGGTTGCACCGGTGACTTCACTTCAGACGGTGATGGACTGATGCGTTTCTGCGGACGACTTTGTGCACCGGCGGACTCGGACATTAAAGAGGATATTCTTCAAGAAGCACATCGAGCACCGTATGCTATACATCCGGGAGGCACCAAGATGTACAAGGACTTGAAGTTGCTTTATTGGTGGCCCGGAATGAAAAAGGATGTTGGTGAGTTTGTGGCTAGATGTTTAACTTGCCAACGGGTGAAGGCTGAGCACCGAGTTCCTGCGGGGAAGTTATAGAGCCTATCGATTCCAGTGTGGAAGTGGGAAAAGATCACCATGAATTTCGTGATGGGATTGCCTCGCTCACAGGCCGGGCATGATGCTATTTGGGTGATCGTGGATAGATTGACGAAATCGGCACATTTCATACCTATCCACACTACTTGGACTGGTGAGAGACTCGCACAGGTTTATTTGGACGAGATTGTGCGTTTACACGGGGTACCTACTTCTATAGTATCGGATCGAGACCCCCGTTTTGTATCCCATTTTTGGAAGAGCTTACAGGACGCTTTGGGTACGCGCTTGGATTTTAGCACTGCTTTCCACTGTTAAGGATTTTATAGGTTGGCGGATTTCGTACTGCTGAATGGAGTCTTGAAGAGTTGATTGCGGAAGATTGAAAAAAAGATCTAAATTGAAGGAAAAAGACTCACTCGTAAAGTTCGGCACCTAAGGTATGAAGAAAAGATCATTTGTGATGAAGACATTTGTTTAGAATAAGTTCAGAAGGCTTAGATTGCTTTAAAAATACTTTACTGAACTTTTCTGTGTTCAGGGACCGGTCCCTGAGGTCAAGAGACCGGTTCCTCTAAGGTCCTCACTGCGTGAACTTTGATGCAACCGGTCCCCTGAGATGAGAGACCGGTTCCCGAACCTTGGTATTTCTGTCGCGCAGCGAGGGACCGGTCTCAAGCTTGAGAGACCGGTTCTCGAATGTTGTGATTTTGGTTACGCAGCGAGGGACCGGTTCCTCACTTGAGAGACCGGTCTCTCACAGACCGGTCTCCTCGAGAAGACCGGTCTCTGAGGACGACACAGGTTTTTAAAAAAGGACTTTTTGCAATCCTAGTCTACTTCTAAGTCTTCTAAACAAATAAGTAAGCTATGTGGGTCATCTAAAAGTTTAAGGCTTTGAATATTTACAGATTCTAAACCCTAGAAACTTTTTTTTTTCCGTTTCAATGCTTTGATTCACATAACGAGTTTCTAACAATCAACAATCGGCTTAATTCTTCGTTTTTACTCGATAACTCATACGAGAATCAAGTAGATTTTTGATTAAAGGTAAACCCTCATAGCTTATGGTATTCAAAGGTTAAATCATCACAAATCTTCGATTCTACAAGCTCCGGAAGGAGGTTCGACGCGTGGATCTCGCGTGAAGCTGAGGATTCGGTGGACGCTTCGAGGAGTTGAGGCGTTGACGCTGCGAGGAGTTGCAGCAAGGTCGATTGGTGGATTCCTATCGATCGAGGACCGGCGAAGATCACCATCAACAAGAAATCGGTAAATTGAGTCGTGTATTTTTGTCAAAATCACTTGTACTCAAGTTTTCTTAGTGGATTTTCTTCGCGTGATCGGTCCCGTGGGTTTTTCACTCCGAATTGGAGTTTTCCCACGTTAAATTCTCGGTGTGCTGTTTTATTTTCCACTACTTTATTTTATTTGCATCGAGATTTTCGAGTTTGCCGTATTTACACCTATTCACCCCCCTCTAGGTGTTACTTACCTTTTAGATCCTCAGGATCCATATCTTACAAGTGGTATCAGAGCGGGTATAGGTTGTAATACATGGCCGAGGGCGGTAACATCAATCGACCCCCGCTCTTCGATGGTACTAACTACGCTTATTGGAAAGTCCGTATGAGGGCGTTTCTTATTGCTATCGACGAGCGGGTATGGCAAGCCATTGAATTCGGATGGAAACATCCTACCGAAGTTGTCGAGAATGTTACCGTTCCGAAACCTAGAAATAAATGGACGAAAGAGGAAAATGAACTATCTTCGTTCAACGGAAAAGGTATCAATGCTTTATTCAATACTTTAAATCAAACTGAATTTTCTCGCGTCTCGGCGTGCGAAACCGCCAAAGAGATTTGGGACACTTTGCGAGTTACACACGAGGGTACAAGCTTGGTTAAGATTCAAAAATTACAAATGCTTACTAGTAGATTTGATTCCATTCGTATGGAAGAATATGAATCTTTTACCGAGTACTATAGTCGTTTGCAAGATATTGTAAACACGTGTGCTAACTTGGGCGAGAAAATTTCCGATTCCAAAATTGTTCGAAAAATTTTGAGAACTCTTCCCGAACGATTCCGTCCTAAGGTTGCGGCTATTGAAACGGTCAAACATCCTGATAAACTCAAGGTAGAAGAATTAGTAGGTGCTCTTCAAACTTATGAAATGACTTTTCCTTCTAATTCGTATTCTTCCAAGTCTTTTTCTAAAGCCTCAGGGATGGCTCTAAAATCAACAAAAGGAGATGTCACTTCAACCTCATCAGATTCAGAGTCGGAGCAAACCCTGGAGGACTTTGAAAAGCAACTAGCACTTCTAACAAAGAAGTTTCGTCGGAACTTTAGAAAGAAGTTTCCTCCCAAGTCTACTTCTTCCAAGACAAGCAAATCTAAAGGAGGTTCGTCTTCTTCTTCCTCATCAAAATACAGAAAATCTGATAACTCTCAAAAGGACTCTAGAAAAGAGAAGAAAAGCAGTGAAGGCCAAATTCAATGCTACAAGTGTAGGGGCTTTGGCCATATCGCATCTGACTGTCCTAATAAAAAGTCATTGAAGAAGAAAGTGATGCAAGCTATTACTTGGGACGACTCCTCATCTGACGATTCCACTTCGAGTGAAGAGGATGTAAATGCCACGGCACTGATTGCACAGGATTCAACTTTCATGTGTTTAGCATCTGCTGACTCGATCTCTATGACATCTATACAAGAGAAGTCATCTTCGGAGAACTCATCAGATGAAGAATCGGACGAAGATGACATGGTCGCAGCATACCAACAATTGGTTGTTGAATCAAAGAAGATGGCTAAACATAACAAGAGACTGCGGCGAAGTCTACATGAGTTGGAACAAGAAAATTCAAAATTGGCCTCACTAACAAAGGATTTAGAACAAGAGAGAGATGGTTTGACAAAGGCCTACAATTCCTTGATCGAGAAGTGTTCATTACTTGAAAAGGAAAAAGAGACTCAAGTGGAGAATATCACTTTTCTCACCAAGCAATACTCAGAAGCTAGAGAAGAAAATATGGAATTCACCAAGACGATTATTCAACTAAAGTCAGATTTGAACCAATTTTCGTCTGGATCAAGTAAACTCGACAAGATGCTTGGACTTGGTCAAACAAACAAACTTGGACTTGGGTACGAACGGACCTATGTTGACCAAGCGACAAAGAAAGATGGCGGACATTCATCAACTGCTGTTCCTAAGCTCTATGGTAAGTTCGTCTCTCCTCAAAACAATCTGACTAACAAAACTTGTCATATTTGTGGTGCTTTAGAACACATAAAGAAATTCTGCAAACAAAAGGGAAAGAGCGCATCAACACCCTTGAATCAAAGAACATCATTCATGAAGAATAATCATATATCTAAAGGGAAGTCAACTTGGACTCCAAAGAAGGTTGATCACAAGAAAAAACAAGCATGGAAACCAAAAAGGAGGAGATGAAGAAGAAGTCAATTCAAATCGTCGACAAGCCACGATCAACAAAAGCAAGCGAACTGACACAACCCAAAACACGTAAGGTTTGGGTGCGCAAAGGTGAACTCTTCCCATGCCTAGTCATTCACACTTCGCTTCATGCTTACGATAATACATCATGGTATCTGGATAGTGGTTGTTCCCGTCACATGACCGGAGATAAAAATTGGTTTACTTCTTTGAACAAAATCTCCGGAGGACTTGTTGTTTTTGGGGACGGTCGATCGTCAAAAATTGTTGGAAAAGGAACAGTGACTATCTCAGATGGCCCTACGTTGAACGATGTTTTTTATGTTGAGGGGCTCAAATCTAATCTCGTAAGCATAAGCCAACTGTGTGATAATGGGTATTCTGTAAATTTTTCTGATAAAGAATGCCATGTGACTCGTGATGACAATCTGTTCTTAAAGGGCATTAGATCTCAGAACAATTGTTATGTAGTTCCTAGTTCTTCCACTGAACATTGTAACCTAGCGTCATTAGAAACTGAAACTTTATGGCATGAACGACTAGGTTACATAAACTTTAAGGAGCTATCAAAGATAACCAAGAAGGAGGTAGTTAGAGGTGTACCTAAGATTGATTTTAAAGAGAACACTGTGTGTGGGGGTTGCCAATTGGGGAAACAAACTAGATCCACACATAAGAACTTGAACCACTTAGGGACAACTAAGCCTTTAGAGTTACTTCACATGGACTTGATGGGACCATCTAGGATTCAAAGTTTGGGTGAAAAACGTTATATCTTGCTTATTGTTGATGATTTTACTCGCTTTGTATGGAGTGCCTTCTTACGAGAAAAAGCTGATACTTTTGATTCTTTTTCTGAAATCTGTCTTCGTCTTATGACTGAACGGAATGATAAAATTGTACGTATTCGAAGTGATCAAGGGGGAGAATTCATAAATTCAAAATTTGTTGATTTTTGTGTTTCAAATGGGATTAAACATGAATTCTCGGCTCCTTATACACCCCAACAAAACGGAGTAGTTGAACGCAAGAATCGGGTTGTACAGGAGATGGCTCGTGTTATGCTTCATAGTAAGAAAATCGCTCTACACTTTTGGGCCGAAGCAGTTAACACAGCTGTCTATGTTATAAATCGGATTTATGTGCGTCCGGGTACTTTGAATACGCCTTATGAACTTTGGCTTGGTAGGAAATCTAACATTAAATACTTTCATGTCTTCGGGAGTAAATGTTTTATCCTTCGGGATCGTGAAAATCTTGGAAAATTTGACTCTCGAAGTGACGAAGGCATATTTCTTGGTTATTCTACTACGAGTCGTGCTTATCGTGCGTACAATTTACGATCTAAGACGGTGATAAAATCTATCAATATAAAAGTAGATGAAGCTTCGTCTGTAAGTTCTTCTGTGAATGGTTCCTCTAACTCTTTGATGAATGATGATGATAATGATTCTCCGTTTGTATTGCCTGTGAATGATGATGTTTCTACACTTGATAATTCCATTGCATCTTCTGAAAATATTGCATCAAATGATTCATCTGAGCCACAAATCACCACATCTGAAATCCTTAGCATATCTCCTGAGACTACACCCCTGACAGAGTCAAGAGATCATCCTTTATCAAATGTGATTGGGGATCCTAATGTTGGTGTGCGAATAAGAAGTCAGTTACAATGTGAATTTGCATGTTATGTCTCCTTGATCGAGCCAAAGAATGTCGACGAAGCACTTTGTGATGAATATTGGATAAATGCCATGCAAGAAGAACTTGGTCAATTTGTCCGCAATGATGTATGGGAATTGGTGCCCCGTCCTGAGCAACAACACATAATAGGTACAAAATGGATATTTAAGAATAAGAAAAATGAGGATGGTACTATTGTTCGGAACAAAGCGAGACTTGTTGCTCAGGGGTATTCACAAATTGAGGGAATAGATTTTGACGAAACATTTTCCCCGGTTGCCCGTCTTGAATCTATTCGTATCTTGTTCGCGATTGCTTGTCATTTTAAAATCACGCTTTTTCAAATGGATGTTAAAAGTGCGTTTCTGAATAGATTTTTAAAAGAGGAAGTTTATGTTGAACAACCGAAAGGTTTCATAGACTCAAAATTTTCAAATCACGTTTTTCGACTGAAAAAGGCACTTTATGGACTAAAACAGGCTCCGCGCGCATGGTACGAACGCTTGACAAAATATCTTCTGAAAAAGGGCTACAACCGAGGGGGAGCAGATAGAACTCTCTTTGTAAAACACTTGAAGGATAATTTCATTGTGGCACAAATCTATGTGGATGACATAGTTTTTGGGGCTACTAAAGATAAGGATGCCGCTGATTTTGCAAAGTTAATGACCAGCGAGTTTGAGATGTCGATGATGGGGGAGCTTAATTATTTCCTTGGACTTCAAGTTAAACAATCAAAAGATGGAATTCATTTGTCTCAGACCAAGTATGCAAAGGAACTGGTTAAGAAATTTGGATTGGACAATGCAAAGGATTTTGACACTCCAATGGGTACAAGCAACAAAGGACTGGGATTGAATTCAGAAGGTCAGAGTATGGATGAAAAACAATACAGAAGCATGATTGGTAGCCTATTGTACTTGACTGCGAGCAGACCAGATATTGCGTTTAGTGTTGGAATTTGTGCTCGTTATCAGGCTAACTCTAAAGAAGTACATCTGAAAGCAGTTAAAAGGATCATTCGGTATGTTAAAGGAACAACCAAGTATGGCCTCTGGTATCCTATGGGAACATCTCTTGATCTAATCGGCTACTCAGATGCTGACTGGGCAAGCTCCGCAGATGATCGGAAAAGTACTAGTGGAGCTTGTTTTTACATTGGCTACTGTTTGGTTGCTTGGCACAGTAAGAAACAAAATTGTATTGCACTTTCCACTGCAGAAGCTGAATACATTGCGGCAGGAAGTTGCTCTACTCAATTGATCTGGATGAAGAGCTTACTAAGCGACAATCGGATCCCTTCCACCACTCTTACCATTCTGTGTGACAACACAAGTGCAATTAATATTTCTAAAAACCCTGTTTTACATTCGCGAACAAAACATATTGAACTAAGATATCACTTTTTAAGAGAACTGGTTGAATCAAACGTTTTACAACTTGAATACATTTCAACTGAAAATCAACTTGCAGATATTTTAACCAAACCTTTGGATCAAAAGCGTTTTCTACATTTAAGAAAGGCAATTGGTATGAATCCTTCAATCTAGATATATTCTATTGAGCCATAGATCATGTGCATGTTGCATTTTTACTTGCATAATTTCCGGTGTTTGAGATTGACTTTCGTGAATAATTTGGGCGATGAATTGGTCTGTGACTTGAATTATTTCATATTTAATTTTTGATTGATCACTGTCAGGGTTGTTCTCTATTGGCATATTTTTGAACGATCAAATCATTGAAATTCTACTTAGCATATTGAATCAAATTCAGCTCCTCATGCTTCGAACTTTGAATGTTGCAATTGTTTTGTTTGATTATTAGTTTTGAGATGAATAACACTTTCTCTATTTTTTTGAAATTACAATAATGTTTTTGACTTGAGGGTTGCGCTAATTTAGGGGGAGTCTTTCCAATTTCGGCTATAAAACTTCTGAAATTCAAGATGTGGAAAGAGTTACATCCCGGCTGGGAGTGTGAAAACTACCACCACATGGAGGAAAGAGCTACCACCCCGGTCGTCTGGTCAGTGTGTGCAGCTACCACATGTTGATTAAAATATCTCTGTAAGAGAAAAGGAAAGTACCTTTTAAAAAAAATATATGCTCAAAGAGCTATACATCTTGTAGGTGATATAAGGTGGAATGTTAATAAAAAGAAGCTCAAAGAGCCACTCCTGTCTCGAATAATGTGCATAACTCACTTTGATCATGTTATGGTAATTTCACGATTTTTTTGATAATTATTTATTCATTTTCTTTAACAAAATATGATGGTAAAATGATACAATAAATTCCTAGATCTTGCATGATGAGTAGAATTTTATTTTATCTGTATCTAGAATTTTTCATTGATTGTCGGATCAACAATTCTGCCAAATTGAATATCCTTGGAATTGATTTTTCAAAATTTATTTATGAAATTTTATCTGAAGTTTTTGGATGGAAGTTGGTTATTTTTGTTGGCTAAACATCGTAGAATAATATATATTTTTCTGAAATTTTTGGAGCTTATTTTAAATTTTCTTAAAAATTCTAGTCTCTGGGACCGGTCCCATGCAGGAGAGACCGGTCCCTCCGCCGAACCCGATAAAGGGCCATCGCACGATCTGTTTTTTTTTTGTGCGCGATTTTTTTTTTCTCCTGCTTTCCTCCTTGGCACTTCTCTTGTCTACAGATCAGGGATTCCTCTTGTTTCTCCTTGGATTGCATTGATTTTAGGTATGATTTTCGGATTTCGTTGCGTTTATGTCATATTCTCCGAAAATGTATCTTGTTTCAGATTTTTTGATGAGGGTTCTAAAGATCTTGCTACAAATGCATGCTTATGCTTCGATCTTGTTATTAGAACTGTTGTTTTCATATTTTCTAGTATTTCTTTACTTTTGGAACAAGTTTTGTAGGTTTTTCATCATCAAAACCTAGGTTTTCAAAGTTTTCCTGAAAAGATTTGTTTTTGCTGATTTAGTTGCATGATTAGTTCTTGTTTCTCATGATTATGTGGCTCCTAGGATTATCTAGTATTTATATATCCATTTGCTGAATTTTTTTTTGGAATTTTAAAAAAAATTTTAGTGTTCTTATGTTTCATATGTAAATATTTTTATGTTTAACAGAGGATTTCTTCAAAATGTATTCATTGTTACTTGTGCTTGTGGTCTTGATGGTCGGGGGTGGTCGTGGAAGCAAACGACAGCGCTCCAAAGCTAAACGGCCGATTGAGTATCAACCGGAAGATGAAGAGAGCGAATATGCTCCAGGCAACGACTCTGAGGAGGACGAGCCGGATTGGGAGGCTTTTGTTCCCGAGGTATTAGCTAAGGATAAGGATACAGGGAAAGGCAAGGGACAAGGAAAAGCCGTGGATAAAGGCAAAGGAAAGGCGACTGAACGTCCCGGTCGTCGCAAGTCCGGAGGTGTTGAAATTCGAGAACCAGGTTCTGAGCCACCACGTCACAGTCTGCAGGATATTCCTTCTGCTCGACGGTCCATGTACTCGTCGAAGCATTGTATTGGTGAACGCGATGTTGGGGTTACCAGTATCATTAGCTGTGTGCCAGGTTTTCAGGATTTATTTGAACAGGGAAATCTTCATCAGATTTGTGATTTCCCGGAGCAAACCAGTTTTTGTTTGGAGTTGATCAGAGAATTTTACATGAGAGCAGGTCACCTGAGTGACTTCGATGGCGGCCCGTACGTATTTCGGACTTCCGTACGTGGTGTTGAGTTATCCATCACTCCTGATACGATAGCGTCGGTGCTAGGTATGGAAGCTAAAACTGAAGGAGTGGAGTATCTACAAGCTGAGTTCGACTCACTTCGCGATTGGAATCGTGTAGTGCACACTATTTGCATGCCGGGTACTGAGTCAAACGGCATTATGGTTATGTCCAAAGATTTCAAAATGGAGTACCGTTTTTTAAACTTTGTGATTTGCTACAACATTCTGCCTGTCGCAAACACGAAGATTCTGAGATGGATCGTATTCTGTATATGTATCTCTTGGGAAGGCCAGGTATTGTAAGTGCAAAAAATATTAACATGAATATTCCGTTTCTGATCTGGCGGAGGATGGTAAAAGACATCAAAACTTCTGGACAAAATGAAAGGCTGCCATTTCCATTGATAATCATGAGGATTCTGTGACTTCATGATGTGGATGTCCGGTGTACATCTTATGAGCATAGTTTGGGTCGGATAAATAAAAGGACATTTGTGAAGTCCTCGGTGCAGCTTCGTACACCGTCTCAGCGTGCTTCTTCCCCTCCTGCTGCTCCACCTCCTGCTACTGCTACTTCTTCACGTCCTTCTATGGACATTTCCGAGGAAGATATCTCAGTTTCTTCTGTGTATCGTGAGCAGCAACGTCTATCTGAGGAGCTTCAGAAATTGTCTGCGGAGCAAGCTGCGATTCAGAAGGATGTGAGCAAGATGAAGCGCTTATTGAATATGATTTTTGACAAGTTAGGGTGTTGCCGAGCAGATTTACCTCCAGGGGATGCGTCTGATTACGAGTTGCCGGGTTCCTTCTTTTATCATTTTGGCGCTTTCTGACAAAAAGGGGGAGATGGTGGTTCTTGATGGTCTTGATGATGATGATCATTTAGCTTAGATGATGCATTTTGCTTAGTTATGTTATGCATTTAGCTTAGCCTTGCTTAGTTATGTTAGTTGTGTAAATTTGACTTGTGCTTGACTATGAACTTTGACTTGCTGAACTATGACTTGATACTTTATTTAAGTTTGATCTTGATAAGTTTACTTGAATCTTGATTATGTTTTAAGAATGTTTTTGCAGGAATAATTCAAGACTTCAAGACTCCATGTCTAAGTTATAGAGTTTGTATTAAGGTTGTAAAAGTGTAAATTTCTTTTATTGGATCGATCATGCAGGAGATTATCGTTTGGTGATTGCGATGATCTTCTTTTTATTATTTATGAGTTGTGTATGAACTTTGTAATATATTTTGTCACGAAATCGCCAAAGGGGGAGATTGTTAAGGATTTTATAGGTTGGCGGATTTCGTAATGCTGAATGGAGTCTTGAAGAGTTGATTGCGGAAGATTGAAAAAAAGATCTAAATTGAAGGAAAAAGACTCACTCGTAAAGTTCGGCACGTAAGGTATGAAGAAAAGATCATTTGTGATGAAGACATTTGTTTAGAATAAGTTCAGAAGGCTTAGATTGCTTTAAAAATACTTTATTGAACTTTTCTGTGTTCAGGGACCGGTCCCTGAGGTCAAGGGACCGGTTCCCCTAAGGTCCTCACTGCTTGAACTTTGCTGCAACCGGTCCCCTGAGATGAGAGACCGGTTTCCAAACCTTGGTATTTCTGTCGCGCAGCGAGGGACCGGTCTCAAGCTTGAGAGACCGGTTCTCGAACGTTGTGATTTTGGTCACGCAGCGAGGGACCGGTTCCTCACTTGAGAGACCGGTCTCTCACAGACCGGTCTCCTCGAGAAGACCGGTCTCTGAGGACGACACAGGTTTTTAAAAAGGACTTTTTGCAATCCTAGTCTACTTCTAAGTCTTCTAAACATATAAATAAGCTATGTGGGTCATCTAAAAGTTTAAGGCTTTGAATATTTACAGATTCTAAACCCTAGAAACTTGTTTTTTTCCGTTTCAATGCTTTGATTCACATAACGAGTTTCTAACAATCAACAATCGGCTTGATTCTTCGTTTTTACTCGATAACTCATACGAGAATCAAGTAGATTTTTGATTAAAGGTGAACCCTCATAGCTTATGGTATTCAAAGGTTAAATCATCACAAATCTTCGATTCTACAAGCTCCGGAAGGAGGTTCGACGCGTGGATCTCGCGTGAAGCCAAGGATTCGGTGGACGCTTCGAGGAGTTGAGGCGTTGACGCTGCGAGGAGTTGCAGCAAGGTCGATTGGTGGATTCCTCTCGATCGAGAACCGGCGAAGATCACCATCAACAAGAAATCGGTAAATTGAGTCGTGTATTTTTGTCAAAATCACTTGTACTCAAGTTTTCTTAGTGGATTTTCTTCGCGTGATCGGTCCCGTGGGTTTTTCACTCCGAATTGGAGTTTTCCCACGTTAAATTCTCGGTGTGTTGTTTTATTTTCTGCTACTTTATTTTATTTGCATCGAGATTTTCGAGTTTGCCGTATTTACACCTATTCACCCCCTCTAGGTGTTACTTATCTTTTAGATCCTCGGGATCCATATCTTACATCCACCCCCAGAGTGACGGGCAGTCGGAGCGTACTATTCAGACTCTCGAGGACATGCTTCGAACCTGCGTGATTGACTTCCAGGGAGGATGGTCGCAGTATCTACCGATGGCAGAGTTTGCTTATAACAACAATTATCAAGCAAGCATCAAGATGGCACCATTCGAGGCACTCTATGGACGGAAGTGTAGATCGCCACTTCATTGGAGTGAAGTTGGCGAGAGATTGGCTTTAGGCCCAGATGTGCTCCAGGAAGTAGAGGACAAGGTTCGCATTGCTCGGGAGCGATTGTTGACAGCCCAGAGTAGGCAGAGGAGTTATGCTGATCGGCGTCGACGACATTTGGAATTTCAGATTGGAGACCATGTGTTCTTGAAAGTCTCGCCGACCAAAGGAATTAGACGATTTGGAATCCGGGGCAAGTTGAGCCCCCGATTCATTGGACCGTTTGAGGTTTTGGAGCGGGTAGGCCCGGTAGCGTATAGACTTGCTCTACCGCCGAACCTATCGGGTGTACACAACGTATTCCACGTATCGGTCCTTCGGAAGTACATCCACGACCCAGCTCATGTTTTGGACGCTACGCCTTTGGAGCTGAGGGATGATTTGAGCTTTGAAGAGCAACCCTTGAGGATTTTGGCTCGCGAGGTAAAAAGATTACGGAACCGAGAAATTCCCTACGTGAAGGTGCTTTCGAGCAACCACGACGAGCGCGAGGCCACTTGGGAGATGGAGAGCGCGCTGCGGGAGCGCTATCCCCATCTTTTTCAGATGTAGGCTTGAGGTACTTGTCATTTCGAGTTTCGCGGACGAAACTCCCTTTTAGGAGGGGTGAATGTAGCACACTGGACCTTTGCAAATTGCGACGTTCGAGTATTTGGATGTATTTCGAGCTTTTCCACACTTGGTGGAGGGTTGTAGAATATTTTCTGACCTAAAAAGTTCGAAAACTAGAATTCTGGACAAGTCCTGAGAGTTTTTACTCTCGGGGACCGGTCCCTGAAAGGAGAGACCGGTCCCCCAGTGAGCAGTGTTACGGCAGCCTTGAGGCAACCGGTCCCTGGCAAGCGAGACCGGTCCCCGAGCGCGCCTACGCAGTGAGAGACCGGTCCCGCACAGGGAGAGACCGGTTCCCGAACGTTGGTTTTTCGGGTTCGCAGCAAGAGACCGGTCCCTGCTGGGGAGAGACCGGTCCCTCTGGGCGAAAACTGCCCAGTTCGGGCTGATGTAAATTTGAGTTTTTGAGGGGCCTCTCCGGATTTTGTTACACTAGATGGGCTTATTAGCCATTTCCCTCTCTTCCCTCCTCATTTCTCACCCTCACCCCACACCTTCTAGAGAGAGAAGAAGAAGAAGGAGGAGAAAAAGAAGAGGAGCTTGCTTGAGGGAGCTTGGAGCTCAACCCCTTTCTCTCTTTTCCACCCTTGCTTGGTTTGGAGCTTGCTTGTAGAGCTTGGTGGTGGACCAATCTTCAACCCTAGAAGATTTGGAGCTTGTTTGGAGGCATCTTGGGAGGTTAGTACTTGGATTCTACCCTTTGATCCTTGATTTGGTAGGTTTTACCATATGGAACCCTAGAATGGATATTAGGGTTGATTTTTGGGGCTTTTTGATCTAGGGCTTTTGAGGCTAGATTGATTGGATTAGAACCTTCCTTGGGCTTGGATTGGAAGGGATTTAGCTCTCTTTTGGAGCTTGAGAGAGATTTTCCACACATTAGGTGAGTTTTAGCCCTTTTGCCAAGTTTGTTAAAGTTTGATCTTATAGTTGATCGTAATGCCCGTGTATCTCTTCGCTCAATACTTTTAGGGTATTTTGAGACTCGTGGACAACTCCGTTCGGCGAATCGAAGGAGCACGCGACGGTTCGGTGGGTTTGACCTAGCCACACAATGAGAAAATCTCATTGTTGACGATTTAAGTGTTATAAAATGAAAAAGCATGCATATTCTTGTTATATGTATTTATTGTGAATTTTAGAATGCTTAAAATGCCTATGTTGCATATAGTAAAATTTTGGGCCTCTATGTAGTAGAGAGCATGCATGTGTGATATAGCATTCTGGTTGAGATTTGAAACTAAGATCCCTATTATGAAAATGAACCTTGCTTTCATGCATTTAGCTTATTTGCCAATTGTGACATTAGGGATTTTTGGAAGCCTAGAGAGGCTTGAGGACTTAGACTATTTGAGAGATTGGGCCAATGTCATAAAGAGGCATTGGGCCCGGGCTAAAGTGAACCTTGCTAGTATTGTTTTAATTGGAATATGGAACATGAATTGGGCATGATTAGTTGTGATGCTTAAGTGTCATAAAGAGGCACTAAGCAAGTGTGTGCGTTGGAGCGTCACTTTGAGACTTTGGACTAGATCCTTGGGATGCTAGTGACCTTGCCATGTGAGAGGCATGAGAGTAGAGTACTTGAGACTTTGACCTTGCTTGTTTGCCATTTGTGCTCATTCGCACATGCTTGTGAGGGTCGCTCCCTACAAGCCGGCACTCCGGAGTTAGCCTACGCGACTTATGTTCGCTCGTGCGGTATTGAGAAGCCTACGGGGTCGAGTGGGACAGACACATTCCAAGAGTAGGGATGTCAGGCTACCACAGGTACTTAGGCGGCACAAGCTGGACTACCTTTGGGAGGTCCTTAATTGGAAATGGAAATCGACACGGTGTTAAAAAATGAATAATCACTGCTAGATAGGCTTAGTAGTTGGGTTACCTGACACGCTCATGACATAGCATTGGGATACATATAGTATACTTGCCTGTTTCATTCATTGTGTCATAGTATACTGGGTCGCATAGTAGAACTCATTCTTTATGCATGACATCTTGGACGGTAGCATTTACTTCCTGCCATCGGACGTACTTGTTTATGCTAGAATAGATGTACATTATACTTACATCATGCCTTGCTTACTATTCTTGTCGTTACTTACCTTTTTCTTTTAGGGCCTAGAGGTGCATTGGGCTGAGGTCAGTAATTGCCCACTGGGAACTATAAATTATAGTTCTCACGCTCTCTGTTTTATGTTTTCTTTCAGAGCCTTCCACGCCGGGAGAGGCTAGGGACCGTGGGAAGGGCGTCGCATCGAGTTAGCCCTTCAGCGAGAGATGAGTTTAGGTGGTTTACCTCTCGATGTTTTATTTTGTGAGAGGTTGAGAGTTGTACCCGTATATGTATAGAGACCACCTTTCTTTTGGATCTTGGTATTTCTTTTGAGGAGTTAGTATTGTATCACCTTATGTTTTACTTTCTTCGTCTCGATATATTTCCTTTACTCTGGTTTAGATGATAGAACTTTGCTCGCTCTGATATCGTTAGTTGTTATTATTCTATTTGTACTATTTCTTGCTTTTATTTCTGCTTTATTGTAGACGCCTTATATGTGTAGACATATGGCGGGTCTAGGCACGCCACCGGGAGGGCCCCCGCCGGTCCCGGGGCGTGACAGATTAATTTGGTATCAGAGCCTAGGGTTGAGTCTTAGAGGACCTCGCAAACCTTAGGCCGGTTGGACTATAGGAATTAGGCTCGTCTCGAGAATACCCTATCCTCTAGGGTCATAATCATCGTATAGTCCATAGGCGTCGTATACACCGAGTTCAACATGCATCACTTGTTTTCTTATACACTATCAACTAGATTGCCACTTGTCCATGGTTTACTATCGACTAGATGCCACTCATTCTTTGTTTATCATTAGACCAACCATTGAGTCCATCTCTTCCTCTGCACTATAGGATCCTCAAACCTCGACCCAATCCTTATCGATCCACTATATCAAACATCTATTACATGCTACGATATCATCAAGGAAAGCATAAGGAAAGGCAATGCACAATCATCATATAATGCAATAATACAAGATGCAAGAATCGACATGTACTAAGACATAGAAGGGAGCCCGATTGCTTCGGGATGGACACCACCCACCTCTTAGTGATGCCGCGATGATAGAAAGCTCGACGTTGCGGTCTTTGCACGTCGCTTCAACTCCTCGGGGCAAAGCGAGCC
This sequence comes from Ananas comosus, assembly GCF_001540865.1. Lineage (NCBI taxonomy): Eukaryota > Viridiplantae > Streptophyta > Magnoliopsida > Poales > Bromeliaceae > Ananas > Ananas comosus. Next base: position 5,533,985 of record NC_033641.1, read on the forward strand.
CTCGAGTACCCGATTCGGCGATAACTCCGCACTCGCTCGTCGGATCGGCAAACCGTCTTCGCCGACGCGTTCCGAGACCTAGCAATTTGGTTTACGACCTATTAAGATAGATCAAAACCCTAGATTTATCAAAATCCCAAATCTGTGCCCTAGAATGGCAACGAGGGAGAAATCCGTGGTGCAAGCTTCGATTGCGAGCCCGAACCATCTACTTATCTTCTCTAGGTTCTATTTGAACCAATTCTAAGCAATAAAACCCAATCCTAAGAAATCTACCATGGATGGGTTTGGAGTTTACCTCTAAGCCAAGGTCCAAGCTTGCCCTAGCTTGAAGGAGAGAGGGAAGAAGACCTTCTTCTTCTTCTTCTTCTCCTTCCACTTCTTCCTCTTTTTCTTCTTTTCTTTCTTCTCCTTCTTCTTCTCCTTCTTTTCTTTCTAGAGAGAGAGAGAGGGAAAGAGTGTGAAAGAGAGAGAGAAAGAGCAACTGGGAGGGAGAAAGGGGGGTCCCTAAGCCCTCATATAGGCCATTTTGCAGATAGCCCCCTCAACTTTTCATTTCCTGAAACAGCCCTCCCTGGGCCATTTTCGTAGTGAGGGACCGGTCCCAGCTCGGGGAGACCGGTCCCCGAAGGCTGCCATTTCGAGCAGAGGGGATTTCGTGTTCGGGAACCGGTCCTTGCCTGAGAGACCGGTCCCCGGGAGACCGGTGCTGGTCCGAGAGATCGGTTTCCGAGAGCTGCACTTTCGGGACTTAGCCAAATTTCGGCTTTTCTCGCTGGGCCAACGTTCGGGAACCGGTCCCTGCCTATAGGGACCGGTCTCATCAGAGACCTCCGCAACCCAGCCTGATGGGACCGGTCCCTCCCTGCCAGGGTGTCACGCCCCGGGACCGGCGGAGGCCCTCCCGGTAGCGTGCCCAGACCCGCCATATGTCTACACATATAAGGCGTCTACAATAAAAGCGGAAGTAAAAGCAAGTAATAAAACAAATCGAAGAAGTGAAATAATGAGCAGCTAATGATATCAGAGCGAGTAAAGTTCTAACATCTACACCAAGGTAAAGAAATAAAGCTAGACAATAAAAGAAGTCATAAGTAGTACAATATCTGTCTCAAAAGTACAAAAACGGTGGTCACTAATACACTGGTAGAACTCTCAACCTCTCGCAAGAGGAAACAAAAATCGAGAGGTAGACCACCTAGCAACTCGTCCTCGAAGGAAGCTAGCTAGAAAGCAACTCCCTTCCCGCGATCCCTGGCCTCACCCTGAGTGGAAGGCTCTGTAAAACATCGAGAAAAAGAGGGCATGAGAACTATAATTTATAGTTCCCAGTGGGCAATTACTGACCTCACTCATCGCACCACTAGGCCCCAAAAAAGGGGCGTAAGGTAAGAATAAGCAAAATAAGAATAATTAGTAACAATGTAGAAGCGTAATAGACTGGTGCTAAGCCATATTCTCAAAGTAAGCAATGATGCCATTGGTAATGTACATCTAGCACTACATTAAGTAATAATCCGATGCATACTAATATGTTCACACATAAAAGCAAGTAGCCTCACGATACGTATGTCAATGCATAAGGTAAACTCTTATCCAAACACGAGTACCTACGATGACAATGATAATTGGCCAAGTATACTAAATTACAATGCGTATTACATAAATAGCGTGTCAATAATTCCAAACTACTCCTATCTATAGTGATTGTTCATAAATCAACACGTGTCGATTTCATTTCCAATACAAGGACCAACTCAAGTGGTCCAGCTTGTGCCGCCTAAGTGTCTGTGGTACATCGACATCCCTACTCTTGAAGTGTCTTCCCACTCGACCGTAGCACGTGCTTCTCAATACGCTCACTGATGCGAACGTAGTCGCGTAGCTAACCCCGGAGTGCCGGCTTTGTAGGAGCGACCCAGCACAGCATCGTGCGAATGGACACAATGGCAAGCAAGCGAGTCCATAGTCTCCAAATATCCAATCTCATGTCTCCTAACATGGTATCATCATAACTAGCATCCCCGAAGATCTGCTAGTCACATTGAATTGGTATTTTTTGCCGACGCCTAGCTGCCCTTGATGATGACTTAGGCAATTTGATGTCGCAACTGTAACCCACAGCTCGCTCGATGGCACTACTCACGACAGGTTCACAACATTGTCGCACTCAATGCCGCTTGAGACATTAGCATCTCGTAGTTTCAGCTATACATTTAAGTTCAATACCCTATATGCAATTTTTGTCACTCTTTTACATGTCTCAAGATAAACCTTAAGTTAAATGCATGATCCAAAGCTCATTTACAGCTCATATAGAAGCATGAACTCACCAGTCTCATATAGAACTAATGCAACACATAGGCCTACCAAGCTAACTCTCTTACTTAACATATGAGTCCAAAATTTCAACATGCATAACTTAGCGCGCCTTTTAAGCATTTCTAAAATTCCCTGGAATAATGTATATAATAAAGAATATGCAGCTTTTTCAATTACCGAGCATAAAGTAACCATATACATGAGAATTTCTCCATATGTAGGCAGGTCAAACCCCACCGAACGCGTCGCGTAGGTCTCGATCCCGCGAACAAGTTGGTCCCCGAGTCTCAAATTATCCTATAAATAATGTGACGATACAAGATAACATGGGCATTACGACCTAGTTTATAAGATCAAAACTCTTAAGACATTTTAGCAAAAGGCCCACCAAAACTCACCCAAGCATAAAATCCTCTCTAAGCTCTCAAGGAGAGTAAGAATCATTCCAATCCAAAGCCCAAGAGTTCTAGTCCAACACATCTACTCCATAAAGCCTCCAAAGCACAAATGCCCAATAGACCCTCAAATTTCCATTTCTAAGGGTTTGATCTATGAATTCGATTCACAAAATTCACTATTCTATAGGAGACGACCAAGTAGATTACCTCCTACGAAGCTCAATCTACAGCTTGTAACATCTCTAAGTCCAAGGATCTCCCTCAACTCTCCATAACCAAGCCTCAATAGGGAAAGTCTCAAATCAACAAAGAGAGGCAAAAGAGGGGTTTAATCTCTTTAAACAATATCCAAAAAATCAACAGAAAACAAAGAGGTGACAGGGTGGGGCCTCCCCTATCCTTCTCTCTGTCCAAGCTCAGGAGAGCCACTAGGGGCGTGGGGGATACATATAACAATCGAACAATTAGCGAAAAACCCCACTGCAGTTCAAACTGCTTCAAGAATCTGCCGAAACGTGTATCGCGTACACCGGAAAGTGTACCGGTCACACATCTACGAAATGCGAAACGAAGGCTCGGCGTTCGAATTTCCCACAGTGTACCTGGTACAGACTACATCAACGCGTCCGGTACAATAATGTGTACGTACGACCATCAACGAGTCGTACCGTACACCTTGTCAAATCAATCCGAGGGTAGGCTAAGTCCAACTTTTTGGTGACCTTAGCGCTACATAAAATACTACAATTCTCGAAATACGTGCCATAGGTCGGAACACTGTCAACGACCCACCAGAAAGTCTGGAAAGACTCGGGACACTGTCCAAACACTCGAACCCCGCAATTTGCAAAAGTCCGGTGCGTCACACAGAGACTGGTCACCGAGAGCATTTCTGCTCCAGTGCAAGTTTTGCAATTGGTGCTCTCGCGGACCCTTCCTTAGTGCACTTAATGCGTTAAAATCACCTTCGGACTTTCCAAAGCTTACACACTCGACAACTACTCGATTCTGATTGAAGTCTAATCCTCGAGTTTTGAGAATTCACTTCCTCACACCATGTCTCCACGGTCCAAGGATCGATCACCTCTCCGTCGAACGTAGGCGGATGGAACTTCGTAAATCTCGTGAGAGCCGTGTATCCACGCTCTCGCTCCGCCTCATCAGCTGCTACCCTCGGCATAGGGGATCTAGACACCGCAGGAGGAATATCCACCGGTGGGGGTTGCGCCGCCACCGGAACCGGCACATCGCCTACACCCTCAGTCGCATTGGGAGCGCGAACCGCAGGCGCAGGCAGATCGCGGCCTGGACCAACTGCCGCAGCCGCCGCCGCCGCCGCCACAGCTTGTCGCTCCAACAATTCCTGGAGCCGATCGATCGGTCCCATTAGCGTAGCAACTTGCGCTCGCAACTCCTGTCCCTCGCTAGGCCCAGCTGGCTCTGGCGCCCCCGGAGGCACAGCTGGCTCGAGCACCTCTGGAGGTGGTGCCGGAGCAGTCCTACGCACATAACGTCTCTTCGGTGCCATCAACTCCTGAAACGCAAATAGTTGGTTAATTATTTAACCCAACAACGTCGTCGCAGTTATGAAACAAAACAACCCAACCACATTAATCAGACGGAAGCTCTTAGGCGTACTCATTCTCGACTCTCGGCATCGTGTCGTCGGCCGCCAACACAACCGCCTTAAGCCAAGAGCTAGTATCACTCAATTCATCTCTAGCAACTACTAGAGTATCAACACCAATCTCGACCCAATCGATCAACTTCCGTCGCATCATAGGTTCACGTCGCACTCACGCACCTATAACCTTATGGTTCACCATCCTAGAGTCTCCTAGGTCAGTCCTAGACTCTCTCTTTTGCTTGCTCTTACTCGCTTTGATACCACAAACTGTCACGCCCCCGCCCCGAGGCCGATACCAATTTGGTCCGGTTCGTGCGCGGCGGAGGACCGCCGAACGGACAGCACCTCCCCTGTCCGCCCAAGGCTCTCTACAAAAGTTAAGTCGTTTATGGATAGATAGACGTATAGATAGACACGGACGAATCTGGATCACCCCTCTAGCCGCCTCAGCCGCCGGCTTGGGTGACCCTTGATAAGCATCAAGAGTAGGGTGAAACAACGTCCAGGCTCATGCTCATCGGGGCCACTCCTAGCGCCGTTCCCGCATCGCGGGATTACCATAATCGTGTATCGATCGAAATGAAGGAAAACGTAATCGATGGGATATGAATATAACTCTCATCTACAACATATCCCACTCCAAAACTCTCCTAACATGAACATATACTAGTATAAAACCCTTTTCTTGTTTTCTCAACATTAATTTACATAATTCAACTTACCTACATTATCTTATCAATTCATAGAAAGAAAGTAAGTGAACATACCGACATAATGAGCACTACGAACGAGAGCATAACATATCGTGATAAACACGAAAGCACCATACTAACACATACATAAGTTCAACAACAGGACCCTTGAACAACATGTGTTAGAGCAGTAA